>NW_026062100.1:0-300000 GCF_023897955.1 Schistocerca gregaria
AAGACTAAAACGAGTCTGTCACGGAAGACTGTATTGAGTGTGATGTCTGCTCCCAACAGTGGCATGAAGAATGCACAGTTTACGAAAGTCATGGTGCATTTTCTTGTTATTGGTGTTAGTGCGTACTCTTGCCAGATGATGCAGCTACGAGCAGTGTCATATATATGACATTTAAGGTTTGGGTTAAACGTTACTCAGCTGCATCTGATAAATGTTGTTCCTAAATAAATGAGCAATGGTTTGCTACTTGTTTGTTTTAACTTTCTCATCAACTAGAAATGACCGACTAAATACTAAGCGCATACTCCTTCGTGAGTTTCCCCTGCAAAGCAAATTAATGAAGTCGAATAGTCCGTAGGAAGAATTTTTGTAGTTTCATGACTTTAGGATGGCATGACTGTGATGAGCTAAGAGCGGCTGACAAAAAATAATTGTTTTATTTATAACCTTAATGTTGCAATTGAGAATGGCGTGTCTGGTTGAAGTTTCCACATTAACTGAGCAACGTTCAACGATGCGTTTTCCCTTTCAGAAGGCAGAAAACGGCCGAAATATTTTCTCTAACGTTTTTTCAGTATGGTCGAAGCTGTGCGAAAGACGGAAATTTTTGATAAATACGTAGGACAGTTCAAAAACAATCCAACTTCAGTGACTAATAAAAAACACCGTGGCCGGCCAATTGAACTGTCTCCTCCTTCGCTTAAAGCCGGCTCTGACGACATTACTCCTGATGGCCGACGTGTTGCAGTAGAACTGAATAGCAAAATAGCTGCAACAGGTAGTGGCACAGTCCACAACGTCGTCATTGACATGCTCAAGTACAGCGAAACAAGTCCAACGTGGGTCCCGAGAGAATTCACACAACACAAGGAAACAAAGAGTGCTATGAACGTGAAGGTGAACCTTTTTCGAACGAGATTTTAACGTGTGATTAAACTTTCGTTCAAAATGGGGAACCCGACTCGAAAAGACAAGGAGTGAAATGGAAGCACACTAGTTCACCTGTCCGAAAGGAATTCAAACTCGAGCATCAGCGAGGAAAGTGATGCTGGCCATCATTTGGATGCCAAAGTAGTTGTATTTTGGTGATTATTTGGAAGATCAGCGTACAGGATGCAGCGCTGACCACTCACACATAGTGATGAGCAAAGTAAAGCCGAAAACGAGAGGAAAGGGTCGCCAATGTCAAAGAAAAGACGTGATACTATTACACAACAACGCTCGCCCAAACATAGAGCAGCTGATCCAAGAAACCACTGGAAGGGAAAAGAAACAGTAATGGGTTGGGAGACTCTGCGTCATTATCGCTACAGTCCAGATTTGACTTTCGTGAATTTTCATTTTCATATTGCTGATATTATGCAGAATGGAAGCTGTCTGCATTGTACTTGACTGGTAAGAAAAACTTCAAAAGTCAACCTCACTTGTAGAGCATTTATTGCTACCTGTTTGACCCGCTCAAGGACGCATCGCTTGGAAAGGATTCGGCGACAGCGAAGAAGTTAAAACAATTTCAGTTTTACTTACTTCATTCGCATTTATCGCCTTTCTCTTGCCCAGCAGTATTTCGCAAAGGACTGGCAAAAGCGCAAGTTGCAGCCGTATATAACGAGATCAATATACATTTGCCTTCTGAATATTACACCTGTAATGGGTCCAACCTAGGGCAGTTTAAAAAATCGCAGGTGACACTCGTGTACAAGAAGAGTAAAAGAAAGGATGTGCAAAATTACAGACATCGATTTTCTGCAGAATCCTAGAACGTATTCTGAATATGATTATAATAAATTTCCTAGACACCGAAAAGCTTACGTCCAGAAATCAGCACGGTTTTAGAAAGCTCGTGTGAAACGCAGCTTGCCCTTTTCGCACATTATATACTGCGAACCACAGATGAAGGGTCCCACGCACATTGCACTCTCCTATATTTGAGAAAAGCCTTTGGCACGGTGCTCCACTGCACACTGTTAACCAAGGGCCTCGTATGAGCATACGGAGTCGGTTCCCATATATGAGAGCGGCTTAAAGTCTACAACAGATACCAATACGTTCTCGACAGCGAGCGTTGATCAGACACAAGGGTATCGTCAGGAGTGTCCCAAGAAGTGTAACAGACAGCTGTTATACTGTATAGACATAAATGAGGTGACAGGCAGAGTGAACAGCAGTCTGGGGCTGTTGATGACGCTGTCGTGTACGGGAGAGTGTCGTCATTGAGTCACTGTAGGGGGGTACGATTAACGGGAAGCGCGGACAACTGAGAAACGCGCAGGAGTCAGTGAGGTACTGAGCCATGCCGACGCCGGTGCCTTAGTTAGCTGCGCTACGTTTTTCGGTTGAGGACCCAGGATACGAAGAGCTTCATCGAGGTGGTCCCACATATTCTCGATTCCGTTAAGCCCGGGAAGCCTGGTGGTCGGTGGAGTACAGCAAACTCATCCTGGTGCTTTTCACACTGCAAGCTGTGTCACAGATTTAGTTGTTCTGCTGGTAGATTCCGAGGGAAAAAAGACTCGATGTAGGTGTGGCAACGGTTCCGACCGATATTTCTGCTCATCCACTGTGCCTTCCAGAACGACGGGAGTGTCACGATAACGTTTGTGAGATCGTAACGATCCTTCCTCCTGTCCTAACCCCGCCGCCGACTGTTGCAGGGTGTTCACTTTCAGGTGAATCGCGCCCTACACGCCAACGTCTGTCTGTCACTTGGAAAGCCCGCAGGTCACCGTTCAGTGGACGCCCAGTCGCAGAACTGGCGTGAAAATTCCAGCCTTCGTCGCGGACGAACAGCAGTCAGCATAGGTGTGTGGACCAGGAGTCTGCTGTGGAGACCCACACATAGCATTTTTCGCTGAGAGGTCTTAGAGGAGACACTGTCGGTAGGCTCTTCGGTTCACGTGCATGGTCAGTTGCTCAGCAGTTGCACGTTATTCACCTGCGGTCTCCTTTAACTCCTGTCCTCTGTGGACCGTGGGGCACCACAACGGCCTCAGCGTCGGCTCTCGACAGCGCCATGCGCGGAGTTCTTTAAATATGGCAACACGCCAACATTTTACGAACTCTGCCGTTTCGAAAATGCATCCACCTGTGGCCCGAAAGGCAATGATCACGTCCTTTTGGATGTCACATAAGTGGCTGAGTTTCCGCGTTACGCATACCCTACACATTAGCGTCGGACACAGGCGGTGATCACGTTAATGTGACTGGAGCGTGTGGTTAGAAAAAGGAAAGGAAAAGGAAACAGAAAGGGGAAAGGATGGTAAGCGGTGTCAGGAGCACCGGAAATGTGGTAATTATACGAACTGCCTGTATAGGAACTCCGAACGGAATAGGAGCAGCGGCAGTTTAAAAATTGTAAATGGTAGAATCACGGCTCAACAGTAAGTTTCTCGCCCAACCTGACGAAACAGATGTGGAGATTGAGAAACGAATGCATAACTGCTGGGAAACAGTCTGCGGTGAGTAGACAGTGCCTTTTTTCGGAGGGTTTTAAAGAGCAATTTCAAGATTTGCGAGATAAAGGTTTAGATTACGTCGCAAGTATAACGAATTATGAGAAAGACTGCAGTAGTTCAGGGATTCGGCAGCACGAAGATATTTTGAAAGTGACTGAAGTTTTTTTGGAGACTGATAATAACCCTGTTCCTGACAAATGAATCCTGGTGATCGGTTACGAACAAGGGGAGAAAATGTTTGAAAATAAAGGTCTTCTTATGGACGGACATTTCAGAGTTGTTCGAAACAACTTGTTGATACCTGAAGCACGGAAGACTAGCTTTTTTACCAGAGGAAAGTCAAAATAATTGTGAAATATTTTTTCTCAACCGAGAAATGTCATAACTTGGTTGTCATTTAAAACTGCATTGCTTTACTTCGAAATGGCTGCAAATTAAGCTATGAAAACAGTGTTATCCGAGACATTTATTTTTCAGTTGTAATTTTCATTTCAAGCAATGCCTGTGGAAGACATACAAGAACTGCGATTAGTGGAGCAATACAGGGATGAAGAAGTATTTCGTTTGTCTTGCCGCACGTGTGCTGTAGAGTCCATCTTCCACCGGACTGCCTTGATGAAGCATGGAGAGTAACAGCGTAGCAAGTGCCCAGTGGCGTAGACTATTTAATCAGTCAATAGATGGAAAATGCTAGTACACAACCTGAAATGTGGAATTGGTGAAGACAGACAGTCGACCGAAATTATTTCGAAATAAATTCACTCTTAGGTTGGCTTCAGTTGCGTTAGATAATACCTCGATACCTAACACTACTGTATCAAAGTTATCTGCGTTCAGTGAATTTATTTCAAAGTGATTTCGGTCAGCTATCTACCGTCATCAATTCGATGCACAGGACCATGAATGCTGTCGAAGTTTGGCATAGCAAACGATACTCAATAAGGCAAAGGTATCTTAACCTACAATTTCTGATCAATACGCTAAAGGAGAATGCAATAAAACCAGTACCTGACATTGAAAAGAAATCTGTTGGTCAGCTTCTTCAGTGAAAGAGGTAAAAGATACATATGTGTTGAAAAAGAGTTAAAAGATATTTTAAGAATACATAATGACTCGGTGGATCTAAGAAGTTTAAAATTTATATCATTCCTACGATAAAATGTGGAGAGGCGTTCTTATTACAAAACGGCACGCAGAGCCTCCCCATTGTCGCGGCTTCCTTTGCACGTCGGAGAACCCGCAGCTAAAATGTATGTGGTCAGAAACACCGCGTTGGCTCACGGGTCGCCCAGTCCACGGCTGCAGAATCCCATGACACCCTTCAAGAGGCGGCGAGGCATCTTGTACAGTAGTTATTTGAGAGTGAATTTTTTCCTCGCTCCTCAAGAGACGTCATCAAACGGATCTTCCTGCTTCTGGAGTGTCTACGCGACTATGAGGGAATCCCGAAACGTTACATCTTATTTTAGTTCTGCTCTCCGTTCCACACCTTCAAGGACCCACTTGTTTTCTGTGGCACTCGAACACTTGTACTTCTCCGATGTCATTTTCGCGAGGGATTTATGTACTGTGCTTATGCTTTATTAAGAAAACACGGGAATTTTTTAAGTGTATAGGGGTGAAACGATTATCTTAATAACCGATAAAACAACTCCAGATATCGAGTATTACGTACCGGCTGACACTTCATTACAAAATGTTTACGGGCTGTCTGTTATCCCAGTCGCTTCCGTTTATGAAATGTACCGAACACATGAGCATTCTTCGATAAACAGTTCTGACATGGGTCTTGACAACACGATCGAATTACAGAGGTTCAAATAGTGAGATGCGACTGCGTGCAACTGCATAGGCAGATTTTCAGTCCCTGCATGTAATTGTAACGGAACTAAGGAGATTATAGCGACACGAACGTCAGCCGGGTAAATAAGTCGTACACTAAGTGGACATCCAGCGGACGCAAGTAAACACTTCCTGTTACACCACGCCACTGCTGCCTCGGTGTAAACACGGAGGACAACAGGAAGTGCTCTACGACCACTAGCTGGACTATGGAGCAAGAAACAGCCGGGGTCCCCGGTGGTCTAGTGGTAAGGGGGTCTGGAACGTTCCAGCGCCTCGGCTGGGGCTATTCGCCCCAGCCGGGCCGGGGTTCAATCCCCGGCCGGCGCTGGAATTTTCAGACTTCCGAACACTAGCCTCCACCTCTGCCTTGGCATGTGGCGCATGCCGGGTACCCCCGTGGGGTCCGTGCTTCGGGTCCCACGTGGAGCTCACTCCCACACTATAAAATAAACCTGGTTATGCTGGTGCAAGCATTTTAAATTTTAATTCACACACTTTCTTCACCAGACCACATCTACATATATTTTAAGGTACTTAATATATCTCACTATGGTATCAGTAATATTTGTAGGAAACTATGAAACAAAAACCTTACCAAAAAAATGATTTTTGTTATCCTTCGTGTGCTGAATACTTCTGAGGTAAATACCCAAACATCTGCCATTTTCTTGTAGTTAACAATGAATATTCGAAAAAAGTTTATCATACTGATTCATATATTACATAATGTATTTTACTCATTCTCAGTGCTGAAAAAGCAGTAATTATTTCAAAGTCATAAGAAAATGCAAAATATTGTATCACAAGCCAACAAGGTGTTCTTTTTTGTATCATGATTTACTATGCGATTAATAAATTCTGTATAATAAATCGTTTCGTAACAATTGACAATACCTTTTAAAAATACATTGTTTTCACTTATTGCATTTTCAAAAACTAAAACAGGCCTTTTTTTCTCAAATTATTCTAGTGTCAAAATGAGATGTTTGATTTTACACAGGTCACTAATGACAAACTGTTTTTTTTTATAAAAACGATATTTCTCGTGGTTTTATGTGAGCTGAATGCTGTATCAAACAGATAACACTTAAAATTAATAAGAGGAATTTCTTGGTGATTTTACTAACACGCCCATATAGTTCATATAATATTTCGATTAATAGTTACATGACTACCTCTCTGCCTCTACTTTTTGTAAAAGTATCTTGTAGATCAGAGAAAAAATTGTATTACTACCTCTCCAGGTTAAGTGCAGTTCAATGAAAGAGATTGTAAAGGCCGTACCGAAGATGCAGAATATTACGTTCTCTGCAAGGCATTTGCCATCAGTAATGAGTGAAACTGTAAAATAGAAATAAGGGCTGAAAAACGCCTATTACTGTTGTACTATTATATCACTAACGTTGCACTGCATAAACGTACTTACAGTTCTCGTTGCTGTTCAATATTCTTTAACTCACTATACCGTGCGATTATGTTGTTAACATTTAATGTAACAGTAGTCCTGTTCCGAGCCACATATCCATTTTTAATGCTTAAAAGTGTGGACAAAACTATTAGTAATACTAAATTACGAAGAGGGAATGATGAATGTAACATGCTGCGTACATTAATGTCGCTCGAGATGTAGTTTGCATTATATGTTATCAGAACAGAACTATTTTGTAATGTGTGAAATACACAAAAATACGGTAACAGACAAACCGAGCAGTGATGCCGTAATCTGTTTTGTAATAATAGTGTAAAGGAAGAAATAAACAGCAACTAGACATTTAAGTCACTCAATTTTCGCGGCCATTTTGCTGTTCATCACTTCGCTGCTAGATGTCGCTACTAGTTCCTCACACACTCAGTTGTCTGTAGTGCAGGGCTTCGCCACCAGAAGGCTCTATCAGCACCGGCGAGGACTCACTCTGTCGACGTTTGCTGCTTCACTCCTCAACATCTATGCTAACTGACGTGACTGCTAAATTTTCAGACTAAACGAAAAAAATAACACCAACACCAAATAAGGCAAATAGTGATAAGTGCGGATACTATCGAACCATCACTTTCATACGTCCTGGCTGAAAATACTGATCCAAAATTTTTACACAGGAATTAGAGGAGACGAGCTAGAGGAAAATCGATTTTGAGAGAACACATTAGCCGCTAGAGATCGGTTGAAGAAATTGAACCCATATTTATAACATCTATAGATGTTACAAAATAACTTCTGACAATTTTGAGCAAAATATACAGTTTGAATTTAAGATGATGCAACCAGCGATAAAATACAGTGAGCGGCATGTTATCTAGAGCTCTGCCAGAAATCAGACAGCAATTTTAAGACTTAAAAGACATAAAGGAAAGCTGGCAGTTGATAGTTGAGAAGATAGAGTGAGAGAATGAAAGTGAGAGAATGAGAGAGACAGAGAGAGAGAGAGAGAGAGAGAGAGAGAGAGAGAGAGAGAGAGAGAGAGAGATAATGGGAGGGGTGGGGCGGTTTGGTTCTAGCCCATTCACCCATGTTATTCACTTTGCATACAGACTGTTTCACACGTCGTGCTACACACTTATCGCGTCTGTAGAGGGGACCTACCAGATGAAGTTTTACATAGGAATCGATGTCTGGAAACGTCATCCAGCGACGCTACAGAGTATCGAAGTTACAGGCGCTGGAGTCTGTAAAATATGTGTACACAGAAAGATTCAATGAAGATGTTACCAATTTTCTATGATGATGGAGATGGATAAATGTATAAATTTGAGGTTATGTCCCTATAACGGAAAATTGGAAGAGAAGACATTCCTGTTGCGTGTGACAGTATGTACCAGTAGTGTTGCAGCTAAGATGTAGGGCAGGAAACTTTCAGAGGTGGTAGTATGGACCGAATGTCCAGTACACATGGGCTGTAAAATGCATACCTTAAGAGCTGTGAGGACTTGTTCATCTTCGCTAGCATAAAACATATCTCCACTGTTGAACAAGTGCTCATAGCGCCTCAGGTATGCATTTTGTAGCCCATGTTTACCGGACATTTTTTTCTTACTTTGATCCATACTACCACCTATGAAAGTTAGCAACAACAGTACCAGTACTTGTATTCCGCCGTCAGAGGTATGATAACGATATTCCCTTGTAACTTCCGGAACATGATACATGATCAAATTGATAAATAATCACGGCATCACACTCTACTTACATACATTCGCCGGGGCTGGTGCCTGTATTTTGATGCTCTGTAGCCTCGTTAGATGACGTTTGCATGCATGAGTTACTAGGTAAAATTGCAAGCTCTAGAAATGTGAAACACCTTGTATAAAGAAAGCAACATACGAAATTAACAAGATATTTGGGAAATTAATCGAAGATAAGAAAGAAGAAATAGGAACTGTTTCCAAATCGACCTTTCATTTCGCTGCTGCTGATTTGAAATTTCGTGGCATTTATTCGCTCTGAAGAGGATCGTTCAAACGATGGTCGGAATGTAGTTATTTTAGTTGTTTCACTGTTTTATAATGACATGGCCTAGAACCCAAAATGATTTTCTCCAAGTTGTTTGTAGGAATTCTATCGCTTCTCACCGATATTTTCAGTATGGTACTGGTATTTTTTTTCCTACACCTACCAACTTTAATAGTGCTTGAAATGATGAAAATTGTCTCCATATCAAAAAGTATTAGGTACTGAGACGGTGCTTGGTTTTAATGATAACAATATACAGGAAAATTCAGCCATGTTTCTGCGAAGTTGCATTACGCCGAAATTCTGAAATACATCCGTATATTTCGAATGTCGTACAACAGCTGTAGGTAGGAGACGGGGTACTGCAGAAGTAAAGCTGTTTAGACGGGACGTGAGTCGTGTTTGGGTAGCTCAGATGGTAGAGCACTCGCCCACGAAAGGCAAAGTTCCCGAGTTCGAGTCTCGGTCCCGCACACAGTTTTAATCTGCCGGGAAATTTCATATCGGCGCACACTCCACTGCAGAGGGATCTAATTCTGGAAAGAACTGTATAGTTAGTGGAGAGATACAGGATGTTGCAAAATTCCCGTTAAAAACTTCTAGGGAACTGAGTGACGATATTCTGAAGAGGAGCCCATGTATGGAGAGGTATATCCGTGCTACAGCCGTATAAATACACCTTCGCTAATGTGGTATGCAACAGGGTTATAATCACTGGAGGGGGGGGGGGGTTACTTACGTCTGATCCTATGATGTCATTTGACGGCTGTCTCCTCTCTGACCTGGATCGAGTCTCGTTCATGTGTCTGTGAGTGTTAGAGCAACATTTCTGAGCACACTTTTGCCGAATACACCGACACGAGTATCCTGTGTGGCCAAAGCGCACAGTACTGGAAGAGCTGCTGGTCGCCTTTATCAAGATCGTTGTCCACAACGTCTGACTCCTCCCCACACGCTTTTCGTTGCCATTGCACAACGTCTTCGACTATGGGTGTCTTCACCGTCAGCAGGTGCGTCTGTGGTGCCCCGTGGAGACGCAGCGCACGCGAATTGGAAAATATATTTATATGGATATTGTGTCTGTTCTTCCGGACATGTGCGAAAGGACGCTACGAATGTAGTGTGTGGACATACAAAGGTGAGAATGTGGGTCTCGCGGGAGGCGTGCGCGAGACAGTCCCTGTAGTCTCACTATCCTCTGTGCCGTCGGTGGCTCAGATGGATAGAGCGACTGCCATGTAAGCAGGAGATCCCTGGTTCAAGTTCCGGTCGGGGCACACATTTTCACCTGTCTTCGTTGATATCTATTAACGCCCGTCAGCAGCTGAAGGAAATAATATCATTGTAATTTCAAATTGGAAAACGCCCTCCTGTAAAACCAGTGTCTCTGAAGACCGATTTTTTTGATTCTTTGGTTATTAAAGAGTGAAACTGTAGAACAATAGATGTACTCGGCCACATCTACACTGAAATGCAAAAAAAACTATTATAATAATGCGTATTCAAACACAGAGATATGTAAACAGGCTTAATATGGTGCTGCCGCCGGCAACGCCTATGTAAGACATGTGTGTACCGTAGTTGTTAGATCGGTTACTGCTGCTACAATGGCAGGTTATCAAGATTTAAATGACTTTGAACGTGGTTTTATACTTGGCGCAAGACCGATGGGACACAGCATCTACGAGGTAGCGATGAAGTGGGGATTTTCCTGTACGACCATTTCACGAGGGCACCGTGAATATCAGCAATCCAGTAAAACAATAAATCTCCAACATCTCTGCGGCCAGAAAAAAATCCTGCAAGAATGGAATCTGAAGAGAATCGTTCAGAGTGGCGAAAGTGCAACCCTACCGAAAATAACTGAAAATTTCAATGCTTGACCATCAACAAGTATCAGCATGCGAACCATTCATGGAAACATCATCTACATGGCCTTTCAGAGCCGAAGGCCCACTCGTGTACCCTTGCTGACTGCACAGCACAAAGCTTTACGCCTCATTTGGGCCCATCGGTACGAACATTGGACTGTTGATGACTCGAAACATAATCCCTGGTTGGACGTGTCTCATTTCAAAATGTATATACAGTATGGACGTGTATGGGTATGAAGACAACATCATGACTCCATGGACCCCGCATGTCAACTGCGGACTGTTCAATCTGGTGGAGGCTCTGTGACGTTGTAGAGCGTGCGCATTCGGAGTGATGTGGGATCCCTGATACGTCTAGATACATCCTGTCTGATCACCTGAATCCATTCGTGTCCATTGTGGATTCCGACGGAAGTGGGTAATTCCAGCAGGACAATGGAGCGGCCCACACAACCACAGTTGCTACAGAGTGGCTGCAGGAACACTCTTCCGAGCTTAAACACTTTCGCTGGCCACCAAACTCCCCAAACATACTGTACGTTTCTAGTAAATTTTATAGCATTAACTAGCATATCTGGAATGCCTTGCAACGTGTTGATCAGAAGAGATCTCTGCTCCCTCTTACTGTTACGGATTTATGGGCAGCTCTGCAGGTTTCATGGTGTCAGTTCCCTGCAGCGCGACTTCAGCCATCAGTAGAGTCCATGCCACGGCGTGTTGAGGCACTTCTGCGTGCTCGCGGGGACCTTAAACGATATTTCTTTGGCTCCTCAATGTAACAAATTACTTATCAAAGTGACAGCGTTACCAACATGTTTTCAAGTGGTTCTAGTATACGGTACGTCTCGGGAGACAGGTTACAATTTAAAATAAGAGTATTATGTACTCAGTCCCCTCTACAAGTTGTAGCAGGTAGTGATGGGAATTTCAGAACATCCTGTACGTTTCCAGCAAACTGTATAGCCGTTGTCGTATTACAATTGGTATCTGCGAATACATTCCATAATTCGTGACAGATCGCGAGGCGCGACTGCAGAAATCCGTAGCGTTTACCCAGGGGGCGTCTCGGCTACGGCAGCTCTGACGGCTAGTTTGAAGGCCACTTTCAACTAGTGTTGCCAGAGGTGTCTCTTTTTAGAGATTCTACGACTCGCCCCACGTAAGCTTTAAAAAGGAAGACCAAATGCTCCAACTTCTGGCCTCTGCTAACATTTCGAAATACACTATCCTATCAGTGAGTGTACAGACACCTGTTAGTGGACATTAATATGCAGTGCGTCCACCCTTTGTCTTTATGGCGGCTTGAACTCTGCTCGGGACACTAAGTGAGGTGCCTACCGACAATTTACGCACCGCACACGGATATCGTATCTACGTGTTTGTACACGCAAGGCAATAAATTGCTCAGCAAGATCGCCATATCTCTCATCAATTTTCAACATCTGGAGCACAATGGGCAGGTTCTTTAAAGCAGGTCGCGATTTTGAGGATGTAACGAACCAACTGAACTGAATTTGGTACGATATCCGTCAGAAGGGTATAAACTAACTTTATCAATGAATGTCAAGCCTAGTAACTGACCGCGGAAAGGCCAGAGGTGGCCCAACACGTTATCGACTTATCAATTTGTGAAGCTCTTTGTCTTGAATTAATCATCCAGTTTTTCTTCAACTCTAATCAGTCATTTGACCCTACACGTACAGTCATGCTCAAAACTATCCTAACGCCCGAATTGAATTTCGCCTGATTCACATGCAACCCACATAACGCAACTGTCTAGCAGGTCCCCTTATCGCTCCTTGGTACAGTCGTTTGACTATTGAAAATGGTTCCAACAAATCACCACAAGAAAACACTGTTCTGTATCGCAATAACTCAAGATGTAAAGTAATACCACGATACTACAAATATCACGGAACACCTTATCACAGGTAAGACTGCCCTTAAGGCTTGTAGCTCACATTTATTACAATAAATGACATGCCTGACATTTTACCACTCTCATTATTACGTCAGATAGGTAATACACGTAGTAAATTCGTCGTATTCATGATTTCCTCTTCAAAGTAACATACCGTACTTATCATTGAACACAAAATGAGATTAAAAATTGAAGTTATTCACGGGCAACCAGTTGAGAATATGTATGAACTTCAAATGACACGACGAACCGTCTCGTTCTGCTTATGGATGCAAACTCAGGTCATGCAGACTAAGCGATGATTTCGTGCCTGACGGATACTAACTGTCACTCCTGATTAGGCATACAGAGAGTGATATACCTCGATTTTAGACAGAGCCAGTTTTCAAATTTCAACTTTAAATTACATATCGCAAGTATTTTTGCCGGACGCGAATTCCTACCCAGCACCTATTTTCACTGTTAACGAACGACGAGAGATGTTGAATCTTGGTTCTTAACAAGTAACTTACTTGAATTGCCGTGAGGTAAGGCTTTGTACTGGGCAGGGATTCGAACGTATATCGGCAGGCAGTAACATCTCTTAGCTTTTGGTTTGGCAGCACTCGACAGCCATTTCTAGGCGCAAGTAATAGAAGAAAGGCAGCGCGTTTTTGTTATCAAGTAACGTCTTCATCGATTACTTTAGTTTTAATGTAATCTATGAGTAATTACTGATGTTTGATATTAACATGAAAAGAATTCTGTAGACAGAGAAAGAACCTCTTCTTGGGAAAGTACTTGTATAGTGACCAAAAGGCACGAACTGATATTCAAGTACAGTGTTCCAGCAGCGGCATGAAGAAAATGATAGTAATAATGACGGTAATAATCCAATTATCCGGTAACTTCACACTTCCCAGTGGATCTTCACGAACTAAGAAAATATCTGAATTTGTGAACGTTTCAAAATGGCTTCACATCGAGCCTATGATGCCTACAAGGGTCTTTACATCCTGCTGACATGAGAATAGCATAATCTCCGCGTCAGAAGCTTGTTTCTACTTAAACATTTAATAGACTCGCGTTTTATCCACCGTGACTACTTTTGTAAGCTCAGCACATCATCCGTTGCAGCTCACTCCTGGGGCTGGGAAATATGGGCACAATGGCCTGGTGGAACTATCACAGGAGCAATGCGTGGGTTCAGACATTTACTTTTAAGAAGCACAAACAGATTTACTTTGCGTCTGGTAACCTCAAAAGAAAGACTTTATAATCCAGAATTCGCAATACAAATCACGTTCCATCATTACCAACTGGGCAGAGCCAGGTTACGTTGGGAAATGACATAGCGGAAGTCATCGTAAACAGAAATACAGTCGCCAGTAAACTTACTTACATTAGAAAATTTTATTTTATTTTATGAACCGATAGCCATTTAAAGGATGGGGCTCTTATTTTACGTGTAATTGATTCAACTAGAGACGTTGAAAAATTTGGTGCTGGACTGTGATTCGAATTCGTTTCTCCTCTTTCGAGGATCTGAATCTCTCGGGACATTATAGTTCAACCATTTCGTCCCTTTTCGCAAGACTGCAACCTTCTCTAGGTCTCCTCCAAAGGTAAGGATGTGGGTCCGAATCCTGATCCAATACAAAAATATTCATAGTTTCAGTTCAAGCCCTATAACGTGCACACCGTCCCGCTAGTGAAAACCAATGTGCGCTTTTAATGTATATTCATGTGTTGCCAACAATCGCAATAGGTGTCATTATTTCTTGTCAAACACGCACACACCTTACCGTTGGTGAGTAAGCAACTGATATTTAAGCTATATTTGTGGATGCACGGTAGGCGTGTAGTTAGATTGTCACTTAGGTACAAAAGTTTGTATCCTTAGTTTAGATTCAAACACCTAGCAGCTGGTAAGGAAAACCGATACGTAACATTTGATTTTACTTAATTAACAATACGATTACGTGTTGGGTTCGTATCTCCGTCATATAACTTCACATCATGCACTTAATCTTTAAATGCATGCGCACTTTGTTACTTGAGCTTGGAGGTATATCAGACATCTTTCGTGGTTAGTTAACAGGGACGAAATTGTCTTGTTAGGAGTCCAGGTTTATTACAAAAATTGTCGTCTTTTATTTTAAAGTTTAGATTTCATTACTGGTATTGGCAAAAATTTCGGTAATTCATGACTCTTCATGGATAGCCATCAATATGATATGATTAGATTACATTAGATCAATTTTTGTTTCATAGATCAAGAATACGATATTTCGTAATGATGTGTAACGTGTAATTTTAATGAAAGATTTCTTTACATACCATGATTCAATTTCTTTACAACAATTTCTTACTCTCTCTCATTCTTTTTGATTTCTCTCTCTCTCTCTCATACACACACACACACACACACACACACACACACACACACACACACACACACACACACACACACACACACATTCTTTTTTTCTTTATTTGTTTGTTTTGCTCGACTATCGGCGAGGCATCAAAACGTCTCTGAATGAGCTTCTTAGTTTTTAGTACACTTACGAAATAAATATAAAAACAACTGTGAGAGTTACTGGTATATGATGCTTAGTTTTCAGTCAGTTTGGAGTATTATTAGTAACCACGCTCCAGTCCCTAAACCTAGTTACAGAAATGCGAATCAGACGCATTACGTATTCCAGGCCGTAGCAACCGCGACTTGGAGACACCAGCTATGGTCACTTCCCAGCCCGCTGTACGATCACATCGGTTCGTCTTCTTTCTGCTGGTACTGTAACTGAGATTTGACAACAAGGCAACGTATGTTTGGCAACTCTGTGATCGACGAGTTCCTTCCTGGTGCGCACGGAATTTATCCTCAAAGTTCACTTGATTTTACCTGTCATTTCCATTGAATAATCTGATTTATTATCACGTTAGGTGTAACAAAAGATTGTAAATTTACGGTTTTCAGCCCAGGAAAGTCGTTGCACGTGGAAATCGCAACTAATCTCGTCCTTTAAATAGCGGTTTACGAGTGCTAGACATTATCGAACTCGTAAGAGTAAGCTGAGACACGTACTTCTACGCCAGCTCTATGGTAATGCGCTGACCTGAGAAATAGCATCTGTTATGGTTCGCACTTCCAGTCCCGCTGACTGTAACGTTTTTATCCCTTCTGTGAAAGAGCTACAAGCAGTCAGATAAAACATCGATAAGGAAATCGCAAAAAAATACTTTCGGCTCATAGTGCAATGGTGAAAACTTACAATGCTGCACAACAGGTAACTCCTCTTCCCGCAGCTGACAAACAAATTTTGGGTTTCTAGGAATACAAAACTTTACTTATGAAATGCGACATTTGCAATGCACAACGTTTTCAACAAAGAGATGGCGCAATACAGTAGCTCAAGTGGAAAGAAACACTTCCTTTTCAAATTTGTGCATCCTACACTGTTGGCTGTTCTGTGTAGGTGGCAGGTACGTGATTTTATTTCGGTGATTACAAAATAAAGTCGAATTTATGCACTGGGTAGTCGAGGCAGCTAGTTCATTGTGATTCGGTCAACCAAGTAAATGAATTTACTGAACCTGCTGCAAATTACTACAGGAAGCCTGTGTGTCAATTCTCATCCAGAGAGGTGCAACGGCGTTACGATAGAAAAATGAGCCACATACTTATAATATGCTTGTATATCTATGGACTGGGTTCGATTCCAACTTCTGTCAATGATTTTAGATAAGGAGAGACAGATTCCATTCTCTTCTGGCTACACCAAGTGAAGAAGATATAATGACATTGTGGTCTGAAATTAACATGAAAAATGATATTCCTTTACTACAAAGTAGACGTTAGGATGAATCACAATAAAGACTGGAGCGGCGACACGTAGAAACCTTTCTTATACTTGTTATTTATTTCTAGTGACGAAACAAACGCTATGTAGGCTCACAGGACATTTAGTTCATATTTTATATGAGCTTCTGTATGTCGATAAAATCGGTTCTGATCTGGGAATGCAACTTAGACCGTACTTAACGCTGAATTTGATCCCTTCGTGAGAATACAGCACGTCTACAATTTGTTGTTTGTTCAGAACTGCAGATTCCTCAACATCTCCACATACTGCGCGTGAATGGGTTCGAATCCTGGCCCGGCACTATAGATTTCATTATGTATTATCAAGCTCTAGCATGAGAACACCTATCTGCTGGTGGATAATTATTTTAATGTTTAATGTATTTTCATTCGTTGTCAACACTAACGATATGTGACGTTTTTGACACCCAGTGAGACACAGAACTATTTGCGAGATCACTGTAAGTTCAAGATGTTAGTCCGAACTGGACAAAAATTCGGAAGCTGACGTATCTTTGTGTGTAGTCAAAAGCGATATGATGTGTGGAGCTGTATTCCCAGTGAGCACTGAACTCTTCGTCATATTATTTCTAGTTCAAACACGCTCACATGTCGCTGCTGGTGCAACAAACCCATATTTAACGTTCGTTTTCTCTAGAATATAACAGCGATAGATGCCGGGTTGGAGTCTTGGGAAGGAAAAAAATGTATGTTTCGTCTGGTCATTTCAGTTAAAACATCTAGCTACTGCCGAGAAAACCCGAAATGTCACAGTTGATTGTGCGTCGATATCTATCCGATTAAGTTCTGAGTTCCAACCCCTGTCCAACACAAAGCCTTACCTCACGGCAATTCAAATAAGTTACTTGTTAAGAACCAAGATTCAACATCTCTCGTCGTTCGTTAACAGGGACAATAGGTGCTGGGTAGGAATTCGCGTCCGGCAAAAATACTTGCGATATGTAATTTAAAGTTGGAATTTGCAAACTAGCTCTGTCTAAAATCGAGGTATATCACTCTCTGTATGCCTAATCAGGAGTGACAGTCAGTATCCGTCAGGCACGAAATCATTGCTTAGTCTGCATGACCTGAGTTTGCATCCATATGCAGAACGAGACGGTTCGTCGTGTCATTTGAAGTTCATAAATATTCTCAATTAGCTGCTCGTGAATATCTTTAATTTTTAATCTTATTTTGTGTTAAATAATAAGTACGGTATGTTACTTTGAAGAGTAAATCATGAATACGACGAATTTACCACGTGCATTACCTATCTGACGTAATAATGAGAGTGGTAAAATGTCAGGTATGTCATTTATTGTAATAAATGTGAGCTACAAGCCTTAAGGGCAGTCTTATCTGTGATAAGGTGTTCCGTGATATTTGTAGTATCGTGGTATTACTTTGCATCTTGAGTTATTGCAATACAGAACAGTTTTTTCTCGTGGTGACTTGTTGGAACCACTTTCAATAGTCAAACGACTGTACCAAGGAGCGATAAGGAGACCTGCTAGACAGTTGCGCTATGTGGGTTGCATGTGAATCAGGCGAAATTCAATTCAGGTCGTTCGGATACTATTGGGCATGAATGAACATCACGTGTATCGATTTCCATCGCGCTGGGGTAAGTCCTCCGGGATACGTTTATTCTCCTTAGTGTGTAAATATATTTGGAGCATGTCATTCTAAAACGTTTGAAACGACATAGACGGGAGCGGGTTGTTGTTAGGAGAGCAGAATGTATTAGACTCGCGGATCATGTGGTGTTATTGGCAGAGAGCGAAAGTATGACTGAAATGTTAAAAGAATTGAACAAGAGACGTGAGTAAATTGGAATGAGAAATAATAAGAAAAACGCAAAATGTCCGGTGATAGGTGCAAGAAAAGCAAGAACAACTATAATGTTAGGCAGGAAGATACACAACAATTTAGTGTTTTTAGATAACTGCGACGTGCTATTATGGACGACATTGGAAGTAATAAGGAGGTGAAAATACGTATAGCAATTGCCAACGAGACGTTTCATAACAGGAGGCTTTTATGTGGGTGCGTTGATAGGGGATAAAATAGGCAGGCACAGTGAGAAATGAGGTGGTGTTGATTGGGAGAACAGAGAGAAATTTTAAAGGTAGCAGGATGAGCAAACACAATTGGCATGGACACTGAATGAGAAGAGATTGTTTATTGATGGTATGAAGGAAATGGAGAATGCAAGAAGAAGAAGAAGAAGAAGAAGAAGAAGAAGAAGAAGAAGGAACATACCAGGTGGTGGACAGCGAAAGAACAGAAAATAGTTGTGAGAAAACAAGAGGGTAACAAATGATGGGACTGCATGGAGAACTACATGTGAAGACCTGCCCTAGGGCAGAACACTCATGGTGGTGGTGTTGATGAAGAGGAGACTTATGTAGGACATTTTGCAAAACGCCCATTTTCTTGTAATCCAAATTTAAACAAAACATAGGCAGCTTATAATTTGTAGTCTATAACCCACCGTGAATTGCGTGACAGATGGAACTTGCCAGTATACCAGTTATTAGGACTTATTCCCACTCCACTGACGTATGGAGCGTGCGAACTGTGGCTGCTTAAAAGCCTCTGTGCGTACTGTGCTTAGTCTCTTCTGGTCTTCACGCTTCCTACAGTTACAATACGTAGGCGGTTTCAGTATATTCCATTCCTACTTTCATCATGTAACGTCAGTTCTAGAAACTTTCTAATTAGGTCTCCTCGAGATACTTTACTCTTCCACGGGATAGTCTGTGTCTACCATGAACTGTCCGTTAGTCAGTAAGTGGAATAACTGGTTTTCCGACACATGTCGCCATGTAACTGTCGCTCTGTCTCCACGCCAGAGAGACGGAAATTCTGTGTGCCACATTTGAAGATGAGTCTGTAAAGGTTACAAAACTAGTTAATGGAATTACAAATAGTTGAAAAAGTGAGTTTCTGCAGTTTTCCGTATTTACATTCAATGCACTAGTCACAGGCTCTAGGCGATCCTTAGGGGACAAGCTTAGTCGGTTGAGAGCGTGATGTGTCCCTCCGAGATTAATTTCACCTGGGCTTTAAGCGACTCACCGGTCAGCATTTACAGAGCTGCCAACTACATCTCACACCGGGAATATGACCAGGATTGGTTTGCATCGCAGCCTACGGAAGAGAACGCAAATCGAACGATCATTCGCAGTCATTCCCTCCATTGACTACCATTCGCCTATATTCAACAGTTAAGGATTCCTCCGGAAATATTCCAAGTAGACTTTCTCTGGATATTTTACGTTTCTTTCCAAGCGCCTGCCTGTTCAATTTGATCAGAAACTGTGTGACATTCTCCAACGGGTCAAAAAACCTGTGACTATTCGTGCCGCCCTTCTCTGTATACATTCAGTATCGCCGGGCAGTTGTATCTGATTAGGATCCAAGAATCTCGAGCAATATTCGGGGATGGGTCGCAAGCGTGATTTGTAAGCAATTTCTTTTGTACACTGATTGTATTTTCCTAGAATTCTACCAACGAATTGCAGCCAGCCACCGTATTTCCCTAAGACTGCGACTATGTGACGGTTCCATTTCAAATCTCTAGAAATTTTTACACCCAGGTATTCATGTGGGATGAGCGATAGCGAATTTGACTCGCTGCACTATACTCGTAGGATAAGGTTATATCGTTTTGTGAACCGAACAATTTTACATTTCGGGAACATTTAAACTAAGTTGTCATGCTTTGCACTACACTGAAATCTTATGAAGGCGTGACTTCTTTCAAACAGAACTTTATTACAGGCAACAGCATCATTTGCGAAAACACTGAAGTTCCAAATAGACCGCGTAACCACGGCCCCCTTCTCCCCTCCAAATTGCTGTCTGAAAACTGGAAGTCCCATTTGTAAAACACCTTCAGAAGTTCGTTCACATTCCGTATCAGTTAATGTGTTAAAAACTTGACCTGAAGAAACATAACCCTTTGCAGTTGAAGACACTCTGTTGTAAGAGAAGCTAGTTTTTCGAAAACGTCTCAATATTTATGTACTGAACTAGGTGTTGTACAATTCTATAATTTTCAGGTACATTCGGCGACGTTTGTGGATACTGTCTGACAAATGTGTTGCGAATAAAGTGAGTAGTAAAGAAGTAATAAAGTGAAACATCAAGCCTGATGCTGACACCTTACTGCACGATCAGCGAAAATGTAGAAGTGATAAAAGTCTTTTTCCTTTCATCATTATGTCAGGGATGTCAGAGGGGAAAAAAAGTTTCGCCAAGTTTCGAAATTATGTGTGAAGTTTGTTGGAAGTCGCCACGTGCTGCCTTTCACAAATGCTCGGTGAATATAGTCTCGATAATTTACGCGCCATGGAATTATGCTGCCTTAGACGAGTACGCAGTTTTTAACTTTTAACGCCCGACTTATTGCGTAAACCTATGCCTTTAAATGAAGGACGGAAGGAGGATTGCATTTAATGTGCTATCGATGTCGAGGTCATTAGAGACGGAGCAGGAGTTGGCACTGCGTCAGGGAAGGGTAAAAGAAGTCCGCCGTTCCCTTTCAAAGGAACCATCCCAGCATTTACTTGGAGCGATTCAGGAAAGTTACGGAAAACGTATCAGGATGGCCGGATGCGGATTTAAACGTCATCCTCCCGAATGCGAGTCTAGTGTACTAGTTGACAGCTCGTCGTGTAGAAGCTAGCGTTGTTGGTGATGGGATTCCGGGTTCGATTCACGGTTGGGTTGCTTTCTCCGCCCGGGAAGTAGGTGTCTGTGGTGTCATCATTTCATCATCATCCGTGAAGGTGGAGAAACTGGACTGTGTAAAGGTTGGGGCTTTGTACAGGCACTGATAACCGTGCAGTTAAGCGCCCCAAAAACCAATCATCATCATCATCATCATACCATGTAATAACCACTGCGGCAGCTCGTTCGGTACACATTTAAATGAGCAGATTAAGTCAGCATTTTTAGTATTTACATTGACTTCGTTCTTCATAAATGAAAGCAGGAACTATGACAAGACAAAGGAATTGGAATAACGAATGAGAAATACCTGATTGTGCTTCTGTTTGTAGATGACATGATTCACGTTCACGAAATGACCTCCAAAGATCTATATACCACCTGAACGAAATATGCAATGAATACAACTTTAAAATTTCTAGGAACAAAACGAAAATAAGTGCACTCCGAGGAAAATACTCAGTCAGTTTAAAACTAGTTTTGGATAATCCTGCTTTAGAACTGGTCTCTTAATCTTTCATTTAGGCTACGCTGTAAGATCTGATTTTTACTCTGATACTTAAAATAAATTACACAAATTCTAAGCTGTTTGTGACACTATTATCTGAATATTGGGCAATAAAGTACAAAAAGATTGTCCCGAAATTCTATAACGTGGTCGCGGTTCCTGTATTATGCTATGAAAGCGAAAACATGGTTAAAAAAAAAGCAAAAAAATCACACGGCAGAGATGAGGTTCCTAAGAAATTCGAAGAGCTGCACAACAAGAAATGATTAGGAATGAAGATACTAGAGAAAAATTAAGTATTTTCAACAGAAACTAAAAAATTCAAAAATATCGTGAAGACTGGTGAGAATGCTACGTCCCAGACTTCCCCAAAATATTCTGAACTACAAGCGGAATGGAAGACGTGATATTGAAAGGCCTCGGACGTGGGAGCAATTTCGTTTGAGAGACTATCCCGCGCGGCGACTACTGAAGTACTTATACATTATAGAATTCTTAAGTTATACAACCAAAATAGTAAGTTTTAATGTAGTTTACGTTCACTGATGCAAAAAAAAAATATTTCTTGCTTTTTAAAGTGGGCTATGTTCTTTCTCAGGGTTCAAACTGTCTCCATGGAACAATATCTGTTAAGCGGTTTGGACTCTAAAACGAAACAGACTGTGTTACAAAGCAGAAAAGCAACTGAGAGAAAGAAGCGGCGTCGGTTTCTGCAGGAGGCGGCCATCATTTTGTAGGACAATGTTCGGGCACGCTCAGTTCAAGTCGTGACTGATTTGATCGGTATATGGGGATGGGGAGCGCCGCATCACGCACCACACTCATCTACATCTACATTTATACTACGCAAGCCACCCAACGGTGTGTGGCGGAGGGCACTTTACGTGCCACTGTCATTACCTCCCTTTCCTGTTCCAGTCGCGTATGGTTCGCGGGAGGAAAGACTGTCTGAAAGCCTCCGTGCGCTCCCTAATCTCTCTAATTTTACATTCGTGATCTCCTCGAGAGGTATAAGTAGGGGGAAGCAATATATTCGATACCTCATCCAGAAACGCACCCTCTCGAAATCTGGCGAGCAAGCTACACCGCGATGTAGAGCGGCTCTCTTGCAGAGTCTGGCACTTGAGTTTGTCAAACATCTCCGTAACGCTATCACGGTTACCAAATAACCCTGTGACAAAACGCGCCGCTCTTCTTTGGATCTTCTCTATCTCCTCCGCAAACCCGATCTGGTACGGATCCCACACTGATGAGCAATACTCAAGTATAGGTCGAACGAGTGTTTTGTAAGCCACCTCCTTTGTTGATGAACTACAGTTTCTAAGGACTCTCCCAATGGATCTCAACCTGGTACGCGCCTTACCAACAGTTAATTTTATATGATCATTCCATTTCAAATCGTTCCGCACGCATACTCCGAGATATTTTACAGAAGTATCTGCTACCAATGTTTGATCCGCTATCATATAATCATACAATAAAGGATCCTTCTTTCTATGTATTCGCAATACATTACATTTGTCTATGTTAAGGGTCAGTTGCCACTCCCTGCACCAAGGGCCTATCCGCTGCAGATCTTCCGGCATTTCGCTACAATTTTCTAAGGCTGCAACTTCTGTGTATGCTACAGAATCATCCGCGAAAAACCGCATGGAACTTCCGACACTATCTACTACCTCATTTATATATATTGTGAAAAGTAATGGTCCCATAACACTCCCCTGTGGCACGCCAGAGATTATTTTAACGTCTGTAGACGTCTCTCCAGTGATAACAACATGCTGTGTTCTGTTTGTTAAAACTCTTCAATCCAGCCACAGAGCTGGTCTGATATTCCGTGGGCTCTTACTTTATTTATCAGGCGACAGTGCGGAACTGTATCGAACGCCTTCCGGAAGTCGAGAAAAATAGCATCTACCTTGGAGCCTGTATCTAATATTTTCTGGGTCTCATGAACAAATAAAGTGAGTTGGGTCTCACACGATGGATGTTTCCGGAATCCATGTTGATTCCTACAGAGTAGATTCTGGGTTTCCAAAAACTACATGATACTCGAGCAAAAAACCTGTTCTAAAATTCTGCAACAGATCAACGTCAGAGGTATAGGTCTATAGTTTTGCGCATCTGCTCGACGACCCTTCTTGAAGACTGGGACTACCTGTGCTCTTTTCCAATCATTTGGAGCCTTCCGTTCCCCTAGAGACTTGCGGTACACGGCTGTTAGAAGGGAGCGCAAGTTCTTTCGCGTACTGTGTAGAATCGAATTGGTACCCCGTCAGGTCCAGTGGACTTTCCTCAGTTGAGTGATTCCAGTTGCTTTTCTACTCCTTGGACACTTATTTCGATGTCAGCCATTTTCTAGTTTGTGCTAGGATTTAGAGAAGGAACTGCAGTGCGGTCTTCTTCTATGAAACATCTTTGGAAAAAGGTGTTTAGTGTTTCAGCTTTACGCCTGTCATCCTCTGTTTCAATGCCATCACCACCCCGGAGTGTCTGGATATGCTGTTTCGAACCACTTACTGATTTAACGTGAGACCAGAACTTTCTAGGATATTCTGTCAAGTCGGTACATAGAATTTTACTTTCGAATTCACTGAACGCTTCACGCATAGCCCTTCTTACTCTAACTTTGACATCGTTTAGCTTCTGTTTGTCTGAGAGGTTTTGGCTGCGTTTATACTTGGAGTGAAGCTGTCTTTGCTTTCGCAGTAGTTTCCTAACTTTGTTGTTGAACCACGGTGGGTTTATCCCGTCCCTCACAGTTTTACTCTACACGTACCTGTCTAAAACGCATTTTACGATTGCCTTGAACGTTTTCCAAAAATACTCAACATTGTCAGTGTCAGAACAGAAATTTTTGTTTTGATCTGTTAGGTAGACTGAAATCTGCCTTCTATTACCCTTGCTAAACACGTAAGCCTTCCTCCCTCTTTTTATATTCCTATTAACTTCCATATTCAGGGATGTTGCAACAGCCTTATGAATACTAATCCCTGTTCTGCACATACAGAGTCGAAAAGTTTGGGTCTGTTTGTTATCAGTAGGTCCTAGATGTCATCTCCACGAGTCGGTTCTCTGTTTAATTGCATGAGGTAATTTTCGGATAGCGCACTCAGTATAATGTCACTCGACGCTCTGTCCCTACGACACATCCTAAACATCTGAGTGTCCCAGTCTGTATCTGGTAAATTGTAATCTCTACCTAAGACTATAACATGCTGAGAAAATTGATGTGAAATGTATTCCAAATTTTCTCTCAGTTGTTCTGCCACTAATGCTGCTGGGTCGGGAGGTCGGTAAAAGGAGCCAATTATTAACCTAGCTCGGCTGTTGCGTGTAACCTCCACCCATAATAATTCACAGGAACTATCCACTTCTACTTCACTACAGGATAAACTTCTACTAACAGCGACTAACTCTCCACCACCGGTTGCATGCAATCTATCCTTTCTACCTGTCTGTACCTTTGTAAAAATTTCGGCAGAATTCCTCTCTGGTTTCAGCCAGCTTTCTGTACCTATAACGATCTCAGCTTCGGTACTTTCTATCAGCGCTTGAAGTTCCGGTACTTTACCAACGCAGCTTCGACAGTTTACCATTACAATACCGATTGCTGCTTGGTCCCCGCATGTCCTGCTTTGCCCCGAACTCATTGAAGCTGCCGCCCTTTCTGTACTTGCCCAATGCCATCTAACCTAAAAAACCGCCCAGCCCACGCCACACAATCCCTGCTACCCTTGTAGCCGCTTGTTGCGTGTAGTGGACTCCTGACCTATCCAGCGGAACCCGAAACCCCACCACCCTATGGCTCAAGTCGAGGAATCTGCAGCCCACACGGTCGCAGAACAATCTCAGCCTCTGATTCAGACCCTTTACTCAGCTCTTTACCAAAGGTCCGCAGTCAGTCCTGTCGACGATGCTGCAGATGGTGAGCGGTGAGCTAAGCTTTCATCCGGCTAGCGAGACTGGCAGTCTTCACCAAATCAGATAGCCAGGGAGGGTTTCCTCCGATCCATAGCGACACACATCATTGGTGCCGACATGAGCGACCACCTGCAAATGGGTGCAACCTGTACCCTTCATGGCATCCAGAAGGACCCTTTCCACATCTGGAATGACTCACCCCGGTATGCACACGGATTGCACATTGGTTTTCTTCCCCTCTCTTGCTGCCATATCCCTAAGGGGCCCCATTACGCGCCTGACGTTGGAGCTCCCAACTACCAGTAAGACCACCCTCTGCGACTGCTCGGATCTTGCAGACTGAGGGGCAACACCTGGAACAGGACTAGCAGCCACGTCAGGCCGAAGATCAGTATCGGCCTGAGACAGCCCCGGACTTGCGCCCTACTGAGCTCAGCTTGATTCCTGACGTGAAGGTAGCGTTCTCGCTTTCCGCGTCTGGGTTCCCGGGTTCGATTCACGGCGGGGTCAGGGATTTTGTCTGCCTCGTGATGGCTGGATGTTGTGTGATGTCCTTAGGTTAGTTAGGTTTAAGTAGTTCTAAGTTCTAGGGGACTGATGACCATAGATGTTAAGACCCATAGTGCTCAGAGCCATTTGAACCATTCGTCGAACTTTGGGGTATTCGGTTCGGAGCTGTTATGGAGATACGTCAGACAATAGACCGCTCCATTCGAACTAAATAATCAACTGGCGTAGTTAGGGTTATCTTGCTCTTTCGACATCACTGGCGATGGCTTATATACATGAGCTGTTCAAAACATATCCGACCTTTTTTAATTGTTGAAATCAACAATGGTGTCAGGGCCCGCATGCGTTCATGTTTTCAGGCATATTTAGCACACATACCTGATTTTCTCCACTACTTCGGAACACTTGCAAGTCGTACACGTTGGATTTAGTATTCTGAGCAATATGACGTCTTTACATCACATTTGGCTCCAAGCTTGGCGATTCTCAAGTTGAAACCATCGTGTGTTTGTGGACAAAGTAATGGGTACTGCAGGGCTAAAGGAGTGGTAGCCGCTAATCAATGAAGACAGAAGCCAGTTAAGGTACGCCCGCAATATCCGCAAATCAGGTCATTACTCATCCCGCAATATTGCTGGTGAAGCAGAATGGACGAATCACTATCAGAGAAGTTACAGTCTAATCTAAAAGCCGTAAAGTCAACTAACTAACTAGGTGTTACAATAACTAACGTCCGCCCGCGGTAGCTGATTGGTCAGCACGACAGACTGTCAATCCTAAAAGACCGGGTTAGATTCCCGGCTGGGTCGCAGATTTTCTCCGCTCAGGGACTGGGTGTTGTGTTGTACTAATCATCATTTCATCCCCATCGACGCGCAAGTCGCCGAAGTGGCGTCAAATCGAAAGACTTGCACCAGGCGATCGGTCTACCCGATGGGAGGCCCTCGTCACACGCCATTATTATTATTATTATACAATAACGAACAACTTAAATTGGAAAGAACACATAGAAAATGTTGCGGTTAAGGCTAACCAAAGACTGCGTTTTATTTGCACGACACTTAGAAAACGTAACAGACCTACAAAGGAGACTGCCTACACTACGCTTGTCCGTCCTCTTTTATAATACTGCTGGAAGATGTGGGATCCTTACAAGATAGGACTGACGGAGTAGATCGAAAAAGTAAAAAAGAAAGGCAGCACGTTTTCTATTATCGCGAAATATGAGAGAGTGTGTCACACAAATGATACAGGATTTGGGCTGGACATCATTAAAAGGAAAGCGTTTTTCGTTGCGACGGAATCTTCTCACGAAATCCCAATCACCAACTTTTTCCTAAGAATGCGAAAATATTTTGTTGACAACGACCTACGTAGGGAGAAACGATAAAATAAGGGAAGTCAGAGCTCGTATGGAAAGACACAAGTGATCATTCTTTCCGTGTGCTGTGCGAGATTGGAATAATAGAGACTTGTGAAGGTGGTTCGATGAACAATCTGCCAGGCACTTAAATGTGATTTGCAGAGTATCCATGTAGATGCAAGTATAGGTGGTCACATTTTTCATTTCCCCTGTATGTGCATATCGCTTCACACGAACTTTCTTACCTCAATGTCGATATCTGCATCATTTTCGAAATATGTGAGCTTACTTATATTATCTGTAATGTTAATATACAACATGAACAGTAAGGCTCCCAACACACTTCCCTCTGGCACAAGTGGTTACTTTTACACGTATAGATGAACTCTCCATTCAGGATGAGATGATGTGTCCTCCCTACAAAAATATTTAATTGGCCGTACTTTATACGGTGCTGGTAAACGGTCAACTACAATTGCTGTTTACTGTGCGGTAACCTCTAGCGTATCAGAAGCAGTTTAGGAACATTTTTTCAAATGAGTATCCGTACTTGTATTTCGGCAGGTGCACAGTTTTGCCATTTCAATTTTTGCATGTTTCGCAGATACCTTTTCGAAAATTTCGAGCAAAACAAATCGAAATCTTTATTACATCATGAAACAATGAAGAAGCAAATGAGGGTTTGTTCTCAAGCCCGAAGCAACATCTGGTACAAGAATCAAGGATTTTAATAAAGTAGCTGCCGATAGGTTTTTTTCGTTGCTAACAAATGTGACAATCACAAACTAATGACTTCTCAAATAACTAATTGTGATGAAACAGGCGTGTCGGTTAATCCTAAAAACCAATCGAACATCTCAGCTTGCAAAGGGAACCGTCCAGTGTGATCGTTAACATCTGCAGAAACGGGCGAAACTGCAACCATTCTCATTAGTACGTCAGCAAGCGGAGCTGACATTCCTCCTACGATTATTTTTCCACGAAAGAAGAAGCAGAAAGAATTTGAGTTAGGACTGGCAGCAGGAGGTTGCGCTAAGGTCCACAGCACCGCATGGATGGCCACAGAGTCATTCTTTGTATGGTTTTCACAATATGTGGTATTTTCTAAGGCATCAAAGCACGTCCCAGTTCTCCTTATATCAGATGGCCACTGAGCTCATACCACGAACACTGACGTTATGGACTACGCGAAGGAGAGTGGCGTTTCTTCACCACCACATTGCTCTCACAGACTTCAGCCGCTTGATGTTTGTTTTATAAATCCTCGTTATAGTGATTAACTTCGAAAATGGCTGCGGAGCCACGCAGGAAAAGTCGTAACTACCTTTCAAATTTCAACGCTTTTTGGTTCAGCTTTCGTCTAAAGCGCAACAATGAAAACCGCTATTAAAGGTTTCGAAGCTACTGCAATATGGCCCACGGACCCATCCATATTCAAGACGCACACTTCCTATCGGCACACACAACTGACAGCGGACGTGATAGGCCGTCAGATGAAGGGGTTATTATATCTGAACAATTGGAATTGCCTCCAACTAGCACACCAGCTGAAAAAGACGACTCAAACGGGCTGGATAATCAAGGGGACGAGGTTTCAGCGAATTGTTACAATGAACTGCCGCCTAAGAATAACAAAGTTATTGGGGCTAATTGTTCTAATCTTGGGTGCTCTTGGATGACAACTGACAACACAACCTCCTCATTTCATATTTCACCTGAGATTCTGATTTTCTTGTCAAAAGTTAACGAAAGCAAGAAAAGAGCGAGACTGAAAAGGGGGAACAACGTTGTTTTAACTGATTCGCCGTACAAAAAAAAAAAAAGAGTTAAAAGACATTAATGGGAGAAACAGAAGAAGAACTTTGACAAAGAAGAAAGAGCAAAAAGAAAACTTTTTGCGGAAGAGAATAAAATTAAGAACTCAAAAACGAGAGAAAGAGCCTGAAGATAAATGGAAAAAAGGAGAAATAATACTATACTAACGAGAGTGATTATGAGGAAAGTTCTGACTGTCAATGTGTATATTGTGGTGGGTTATATTCAAAATCAGTTGAAGGTTGGGTCGCTTGTTCCACGTGCAAAAAATGGACACACGATTCTTGTGCAGGAATAGATAGCGAAGATGATGAGTGTCTCCCCGTGTGTGAATTTTGTAAACAGCCTCAAGAAAAGGATACGATACATGAAAACTGTAGTTTGACATTAATACTCACTTTAAACTAAAAAAAATACCGAGCAAGCCAATATTTTCTGCATTTCCGATAATTTTATACGTTTTTGTAATCACTTGTATTTACCACCCCATTCTGCCGCGTGCAAATGATATAAATTTCTGTTTTTGAGTGAGAAAATATTGTTGTTTTATTTTATGGCAATGTTCTTATATTTTTGTGATTAATACATCATAATGTGTTCATATAAAGATTTGTAACTCTCTTATTTATCAATTTTGTACATTTAATCAAAGTTTTCAACTGTGTACCCCATTATACCTCGGATACCGCAACGTGTCGGATAAGAAAGATAAAAATACAATCACTACTCGTTTCTTCAACGACAATTTAAGCTGTGTTCTGTGGTTCCACCCAGAGTTCATCACGATATATTCCGAAAAAAATCATAGTTAACGAACATTATAAATTGATCTAGAAACGAAGGCAATCACAGTTAACATTTAATAAGGCCGCTAGTAGCCTTCGAAATGCAAACTAATCACCGTCATGCAGAACGTCGTGGGTCACAGCGGATGGGTGGAATCGAAATATGTCTTTTACCCACGATCGCTTCTTTTTGTCAATTTGTGCCATTAATTTCTCTGCTCCCTAATCTGATTTCGTATCTCCCCATCAGCTATTCGATCAAAACTTTTTTAGCATTCTTCTACATCACCACATTTCGGAAGTTTCGAATCGTCTCCTCTTTGGGGAACCAGGCATGTTAACTACTGATTCGCAATATATTTATTCCGAAAGGCAAAAGGATCCCCGAAAACAATGAAAATAATTTTGTTTATTGGTGATTGTACCAGTTTGATTTACACTTAGTGCGAATATGAAAGTATTTTAGTCCAAATCCTTATTTGAAGGTCCTAAATGTCGATTTAAATGGCAGCTTGCTATGTAAGACATGCCCACTTGTTTCTCTGTGCCAGCTCTTCTTTGAGATGATAAGCCTAGGGACATTTTACCCGTAGCTTTGAGCTTTCACATATTGAATACATTTTTTCTTCTCTCGTAGTCAGTTGTTTGCTACAGTAATAACGTTTCTGAACAAAACAAATGCCAAGATCTACGCACAAAGTTTTCGAGAGAAGTTCTAGAAGACTTGCAAGAAATAAAAAAAGTAAATATCATGAAACAAATGTTATGTTTTTGTACAGCATGCGTACTATTGGAAAGTGAAAGAAACTATGAATTTAAATGAGTGCATGTACGACGTTAAGTGCAATACAACTTTAAATTTTCCGTAACTTTTCTAACTAACTGTACCTTTCCTCTCAAACCATTTATCCAAGAACCATGGAAATCTAACGGTCAGTTTTCTTACTCGAGGGCATGAAGAGTCGAGGGATATGAAAGGGAAGCAGTGGTTGGGAAGAGAGTGAGACAGGGTTGTAGCCTATCCCCGATGTTATTCAATCTGTTTGCTGAGCAAGCAGTAAAGGAAACAAAAGAAAACTTCGGAGTAGGAATGAAAAACCATGGAGAAGTTGTATTATAAAGAACACTATCGTCTTTTCATTTTTAAATTTGCCCGCAAAACCTGTCTTTCAAAATTTTTCTAAAAATTTCACTATTAATATATTATTCATGAAAAATTTTCAGCTTGTTGGAAAATAGTGAAAATGCATGTAAAAAATGTTTTGTGTTTTAAAGTTAATATAACACAACTTAGGATAAGGATCATATAAATAGATCAGTTAACTGGTGGAGATGGAAGATACGTTCTCCCCGTGAATATTGTGTTTAAAAACAAATGAATATTTTCAAATCAACAGCTCATTTCATGAAGTCATAACTAGAAGTGAATAATCTCCACAAAAATTGGTAAGTTAATTACTTTGGTGGAAGAAAGTCTCCATCATTAAAGAGAACGATGTTTTCAATAACTTGCCGGCAGCCATAAAAAGCTTTACTACTGACAGATTTCAGTTTACGAGGGGCCTAAAGGATTTCTTGCTAACGATCTCTTCAGACACCATTAATGAATTGAATTTTTTAGTAGAACTAGCGCGCGCGATTGAGAGTGGGTAATTGTGTGTGTGTGTGTGTGTGTGTGTGTGTGAGAGAGAGAGAGAGAGAGAGAGAGAGAGAGAGAGAGAGAGAGAGAGAGAGAGAGAGAGAGAGAGAGAGAGAGAGAGGGGGGGGGTCAAATAATACGAGTACAATCAGAAGTGTGACTAAATTTTCATTCCTCGTTCATGATCAGTCCACTGGCGATCTGTGGAAAGCAAATTAGCATATCATTTTCCCATTGAGTATCTCCCCATTATGGATTAATTTCAATGGAAAGTACATGTAATATAATCTTACCCTCTTGTCTGTCCCACTTCTGTTGGAGGTTACACACCAGACAAATACCTTAATGTTGTTGTTGTGGTCTTCAGTCCAGAGACTGGTTTGATGCAGCTCTCCATGCTACTGTATCGTGTGGAAGCTTCATCTCCCAGTACCCACTGCAACCTACATCCTTGTGAATCTGCTTAGTGTATTCATCTCCTGGTCTCCGTCCTCGATTTGTATCCTCCACGCTGCCCTCCAATATTAAACTGGTGATCCCTTGATGCCTAAGAACGTGTCCTACCAACCGACCCCTTCTTCTAGTCAAGTTGTGCCACAAAGTTCTCTTCTCCCATATCCTATTCAATACCTCCACATTAGTTACGTGATCTACCCATCTAATCTTCAGCATTCTTCTGTAGCACCACATTTCGAAAGCTTCTATTCTCTTCTTGTCCAAACTATTTATTGTTCATTATTCACTTCAATACGCGGCTACACTCCATACAAATACTCTGAGAAAAGACTTCCTGATACCTAAAGCTATACTCGATGTTAACAAATTTTTCTTCTTTAGAAACACTTTCCTTACCATTGACAGTCTACATTTTATATTCTCTTTACTTCGACCGTCATCAGTTATTTTGCTCCCTAAATAGCGAAACTCCTTTACTACTTTAAATGTCTCATTTCCTAATCTAATTCCCTCAGCATCACCCACCTTAATTCGACTACATTCCATTATCCTCGTTTTGCTTTTATTGATGCTGATCTTATATCATCCTTTCAGGACACTTCATTCTGTTCAGCTACTCTTCTAGGTTCTTTGCTGTCTCTGAATTAGAACGTCATCGGCAAACCTCAAGGTTTTAGTTTCTTATCCATGGATTTTAATTTCTACTCAGAATTTTTCTCCTGTATCCTTTACTGCTTGCTCAATAAACAGATTGAATAACATTGGGGATAGTCTACAACCATGTCTCATTCCCTTCCCTACCACTGCTTCCCTTTCATATCCTTCGACTCTTATAACTGCCATCTGCTTTCTGTACAAATTGTAAATTGCCTTTCGCTCCCTGTATTTTACCCCTGCCACCTTCTGAATTTGAAAGAGAGTATTCCAGTCAACATTGTCAAAAGATTTCTCTTAGTCTACAAATGCTAGAAACGTAGGTTTTCCTTTCCTTAATCTACTTTATAAGGTAAGTCGTAGGGTCAGTATTGCCTCACATGTTATAGTATTTCTACGGAATCCAAACTGAAATTCCCTGATGTCGGCTTCTACCATTTTTTTTCCATTCGTCTCTAAAGAAATGGCATTAGTATTTTGCAGCTGTGACTTATTAAACTGATAGTTCGGTAATTTTCACATCTGTCAACACCTGCTTTCTCTGAAATTGGAATTATTTCATTCTTCTTGAAGTCTGATGGTATTTCGGCTGTCTCATGCATCTTGCTCGTCAGACGGTAACGTTCTGTCAGAGCTGGGTCTCCCAAGGCTGTCAGTAGTTCTAATGGAATGTTGCCTACTCCCGGAACCTTGTTTCGACTAAGGTCTTTCAGTGCTCTGTCAAACTCTTCACGCAGAACGTCATCTCCCATTTCATCTTCATCTACATCCTCTTCCATTTCCATTATATTGTCCTCAAGTACATTGCCCTTGTACAGATCCTCTATATCCACCTTCCACCATTCTGCATTCCCTTCTTTGCTGATAACAGGGTTTCCATTTGAGTTCTTGATATGCATACAAGTGAATCTCTTTTGTCTAAAGGTCTCTTTAATTTTCCTGTAGGCAGTAACTATCTTGCCCCTAGTGGTATGCGCCTCTACATCCTTACGTTTGTCCTCTAGATATCCCTGCCTAGCCATTTTGCACTTCCTGTCGATCTCATTTTTGAGACGTTTGCATTTCTTTTTGCCGGCTTAATTTACTGCATTTTTGTATTTTCTCCTTTCGCAAATTAAAATCAATATATCTTCTGTTACCCTCTTTTTTTTGCGCATGTCAAGTTCCGTAGGCCCAAATTGAGGAGCAAATCTTCAAGGTCATGGAACGTGTCAGTATCTACATCTACATCCGTACTCCGCAAGCCACCTGACGGTGTGTGGCGGAGGGTACCCTGAGTACCTCTATCCGTTCTCCCTTCTATTCCAGTCTCGTATTGTACGTGGAAAGAAGGATTCTCGGTATGCTTCTGTGTGGGCTCTAATATCTCTGATTTTATCCTCATGGTCTCTTCGCGAGATATACGTAGGAGGGAGCAATACACTGCTTGACTCTTCGGTGAAGGAAATTTCTCGAAACTTCAACAAAAGCCCGTACCGAGCTACGAAGCTTCTCTCCTGCAGAGTCTTCCACTGGAGTTTATCTATCATCTCCGTAACGCTTTCGCGATTACTAAATGATCCTGCAACGAAGCGCGCTGCTCTCCGTTGGATCTTCTCTATCTCTTCAATCAACCCTGTCTGGTGCGGATCCCACACTGCTGAGCAGTATTCAAGCAGTGGGCAAACAAGCGTACTGTAACCTACTTCCTTTGTTGTCGGATTGCCTTTCCTTAGGATTCTTCCAATGAATCTCAGTCTGGCATCTGCTTTACCGATGATCAACTTTATATGATCATTCCATTTTAAATCACTCCTAATGCGTACTCCCAGATAATTTATGGAATTAACTGCTTCCAGTTGCTGACCTGCTATTTTGTAGCTAAATGATAAGGGACCTATCTCTCTATGTATTCGCATCACTTTACACTTGTCTACATTGAGATTCAATTGCCATTCCGTGCACCATGCGTCAATTCGCTGCAGATCCTCCTGCATATCAGTACAATTTTCCATAGTTGCAACCTCTCGATACACCACAACATCATCTGCAAAAAGCCTCAGAGACTTTCCGATGTCATCCACCAGGTCATTTATGAATATTGTGAATAGCAACGGTCCTATGACACTCCCCTGCGGCACACCTGAAATCACTCTTACTTCGGAAGACTTTTCTCCATTGAGAATACATTCTGCGTTCTGTTATCTAGGAACTCCTCAATCCAATCACACAATTGATCTGATAGTCCGTATGCTCTTACTTTGTTCATTAAACGACTGTGGGGAACTGTGTCAAACGCCTTGCGGAAGTCAAGAAACACAGCATCTACCTGTGAACCCGTGTCTAATACCCTCTGAGTCTCGTGGGCGAATAGCGCGAGCTGGGTTTCACACGACAGTCTTTTTCGAAACCCATGCTGATTCCTACAGAGTAGATTTCTAGTCTCCAAAAAAGACATTATACTCGAACATAGTACGTGTTCCAAAATTCTACAACTGATCGACGTTAGAGATGCACATCTGTTCGACGTCCCTTCTTGAAAACGGGGATGACCTGTGCCCTTTTCCAATCCTTTGTAACGCTTCGCTCTTTTAGAGACCTACGGTACACCGCTGCAAGAAGGGGGGCAAGTTCCTTCGTGTACTCTGTGTAAAATCGAACTGGTATGCCATCAGGACCAGAGGCCTTTCCTCTTTTGAGCGATTTTAATTGTTCTCTATCCCTCTGTTTTCTATTTCGATATCTACCATTTTGTCAACTGTGCGACTTCAAGAGAAGGAAGCACAGTGCAGTCTTCCTCTGTGAAACAGCTTTGGAAGAAGACATTTAGTATTTCGGCCTTTAGTCTGTCATCCTCTGTTTCAGTACCATTTTGGTCACAGAGTGTCTGGACATTTTGTTTTGATCCACCTACCGCTTTGACATAGGACCAAAATTTCTTACGATTTTCTGCCAAGTCAATACATAGAACTTTACTTTCGAATTCATTGAAAGCCTCTCGCATAGCCTTCCTTACACTACATTTCGCTTCGCGTAATTTTTGTTTGTCTGCAAGGCTTTGGCTATGTTTATGTTTGCTGTGAAGTTCCTTTTCCTTCCGCAGCAGTTTTCTAACTCGGTTGTTGAAACACGGTGGCTCTTTTCCATTTCTTACGATCTTGCTTGGCACATACTCGTCTAACGCATATTGTACGGTGGTTTGAACTTTGTCCACTGATCTTCAACACTATCTGTACTTGAGACAAAATTTTGTGTTGAGCCGTCAGGTACTCTGTAATCTGCTTTTTGTCACTTTTGCTAAACACAAAAATCTTCCTACCTTTTTTAATGTTTCTATTTACGGCTGAAATCATCGACGAAGTAACCGCATTATGATCGCTGATTCCCTGTTTTGCATTAACTGATTCAAATAGTTCGGGTCTGTTTGTCACCAGAAGGTCTAATATGTTATTGCCACGAGTCGGTTTTCTGTTTAACTGCTCAAGATAGTTTTCGAATAAAGCACTTAAAAATATTTCACTCGATTCTTTGTCCCTGCCACCCGTTATGAACGTTTGAGTCTCCCAGTCATTATCGGGCAAATTAAAATCTCCACCCAGAACTATAACATGGTGGGGAAATCTACTCGAAATATTTTCGAAATTATTCTTCAGGTGCTGAGCCACAACAGCTGCTGCGCCCGGGGGCCTATAGAGACATCCAATTACCATGTCTGAGCCTGCTTTAACCGTGACCTTCACCCAAATCATTTCACAATTACAATCTCCGTCAATTTCCTTCGATACTATTGCACTTCTTATCGTTATAAACACGAATCCCCCTTCACTGTCTAGCCTTTCTCTGCGATATACATTCCAATCAGAGTTTAGGATTTCATTACTGTTTACATGTGGTTTCAGCCAACTTTCTGTCCCTAGTACTATATGGGCGTTGTGACCGTTTATTAATGAGAGCAGTTCTGGCACCTTTCTATAGACGCTCCTACAGTTTACTATTAGCACATTAATATTGTTATTCCCTGTTGCATTTTGCCTACTCCTGCCTTGCCGCGCCTCAGGAGTTGTCTTGTCGGGCCTAGGGAGGGAATTCTCTAACCTAAAAAAAAAACCCATGTGCACTCCACACGTACTCCGCTACCCTCGTAGCCGCTTCCGGCGTGCAGTGCACGCCTGACCTATTCAGGGGGACCCTACATTTCTCCACCCGATAGCGGAGGTCGAGAAATTTGCACCCCAGCTCTCTGCAGAATCGTCTGAGCCTCTGGTTTAAGCCTTCCACTCGGCTCCAAACCAGAGGACCGCGATCGGTTCTGGGAACGATACTACAAATAGTTAGCTCTCATTCCACCCCGCGAGCGAGGCTTTCCGCGTTCACCAACTCGGCCAACCGCCTGTACGAACTGAGGATGACCTCTGAAGCCAGACGGCAGGAGTCATTGGTGCAGACATCAGCAACAATTTGCAGTCGGGTGCACCCAGTGCTCTCTATCGCCGCCGGTAGGGCCTCCTCCACATCTCGGATGAGACCCCCCGGCAAGCAGACAGAGTGAACACTGGCCTTCTTCCCCAACCTTTCCGCTATATCCCTAAGGGGCTCCATCACCCGCCTAACGTTGGAGCTCCCAGTAACTAATAAACCCCTCCCCCCGTGTGCCTGCTCGGACCTTGCTGCAGGAGCAGCCACATGTCCATTCACAGGCAAAGCGGGCGATGCCACACGGCCAGCCTCCACGCCGCTGAACCCGCCACTCCCCTTGGGGAGAGGGTGGCCCAACCGCGTCTGGTACCCGCGAAGGTGTCTCGACAGCAGGGACAGTGGGTGAAGCACCTAACACCTGGGATGCACCATGCGACGCAACAGGCTCCCCACTGCCGCTACACTCCGAGGCAGCAGCCTGAAGACGGCTGACCGCGGCCATCAACACGCTCAGCTGTTCGCGAAGAGTGGCCAGCTCCTCCTGCGTCCGTACACAGCAGTCACACATCCTATCCATCCTAATGAATCAATTTACTGGAGAGACTTAATCAACATTTAACTAGACTGCTAATTCACTAAAGGCGGCTGATTACTGACTAAACTGTGATTGCTAACCACTTCTTGTAGAAAACAATGAAAATAGCACTACCTGTCTCTGGACTGTATTCAAAACAAACACAAGCACTACTGGCACTATGGCTGACTACAGGGACTCTCTCTGACTGTATCCAAAACAAACACGAAATCTATGTAACTCTATTACTAGCACTCGACAATTAAAGCTTCCTAAAAGCAAAAACACACGGAAGAAGAAGTGACAAGTAAGAAAAATACAGTTAATACTTAAATTAAGGTAGCTCGCTGCACAGCAGACGTGAAGCAGACGGCGGTTAGGGCGACACATGAACTTACAACATAAAAGTAATAACAGATAAAAATACATATTCATGAACCTGAGAGAAAATCAGTGGATAAGTTTAAGCAAACGCTATCAGCAGTACAATGAGAATCAGCTTAATTTTTCAATTAACTCCTCGACAGAATAGAAGGAGTGACCCATGAGGAAACACTCCAGTTTCGATTTGAAAGCGCGTGGATTACTGCTAAGAGTTTTGAATTCGAGTGGCAGCTTATTGAAAATTGATGCAGCAGTATACTGCACACATTTTTGCACATGAGTTAAGGAAGTCCGATCCAAATGGAGGTTTGATTTCTGCCGAGTATTAACCGAGTGAAAGCTGCTTATTGTTGGAAATAAACTAATATTGGTAACAAGAAACGACAATAAGGAATATACATATTGAGAGGCCAATGTCAAAATACCCAGACTCCCTGAACAGAGGTCGACAAGAGGATCGTGAACTCACACCACTTTTTGCCCGAACCTCCCGTTTCTGAGCCAAAAATATCCTTCTAGAATGGGAAGAGTTACCCAAAAACATAATACCATACGACATAAGTGAATGGAAATAAGCAAAGTAAATTTACTTGTCGAAGTATCACTCACTTTCGGTACCATTCGAATAGTGAAAATGGCAGTATTAAGTCTTTGAACAAGATCCTGAACGTGGGCTTTCCACAAAGCCTTACTATTTATTTGAACACCTAGGAATTTGAACCGTTCAGTTTCACTAATCATATGCCCATGCTGTGAGATTAAAACGTCAGGTTTTGTTGAATTGTGTGTTAGAAACTGTAAAAACTAAATCTTACTGTGATTTAACGTTAGTTTATTTTCTACAAGCCATGAACTGAGGTCATGTACTGCACTACTTGAACCAGAGTCAATGTTGCACACAACATCCTTTACGACCAAGCTAGTGTCATCAGCAAACAGAAATATTTTAGAGTTACCCATAATACTTGAGGGCATATCATTTATATAAATAAGGAACTGGAGCGGCCCCAACACTGATCCCTGAGGAACCCCCTCCCCCTTGACAGTACACCACTCAGATCCTCCATCACACTGTATTACTTTCCCTCCATTCCTGTAGATCGTTCCCTAATGCTCTTCCTGAAACACTCTACAACTTCTGATTCTGTCAGTTCTTTCAGGTCCCATCTCCTTAAATTCCCACCTTTTTCCAGTTTTAATCTACAGTTCATAATCAATATATTGGGATCAGAGTCCACATTGGCCATGGAAATGTCTTACAATTTAAAATCTGGTTCCTAAAAATCTGTCTTACCATTATATAATCTATCTGAAATATTGCAGTATCTCCAGGTGTCTTTCACGTATACAACCTTCTTCCATGATTCTTGAACCAAGTGTTAGCTATGATTAAGTTATGCTCTGTGCAAAAACCTACCAGGCGGCTTCCTCTTTCATTTTTTACCCCCATTCCATATTCACCTACGTTTCCTTTTCTTCGATTTCCTACTGTCGAATTCCAGTCACCCATTAATATTAAATTTTCATCTCCCATCACTATCTGAATGATTTCTTTTATCTCATCACACATTCCATCAATTTCTTCATCGTCTGCGGACTTCTTTTACGACTTTGGTAGGCATGGGATTCGTGGCTATCTTGGCCACAACAATGCGTTCACTATGCTGTTTGTAGTAGCTTACCCGCATTCTTATTTTTATTAATTATTAGACCCACTCATGCATTAGCTTCATATTAGCCTTCCTAATACTTAAATCTACATTCGATGTTAACAATGACGCCGGTGGATGAACTGTCACGAAATTACTGACCGTCGAGAAAGTCACGAATATAACTGACAAGCTAATGGGCCCTTCACAGGAAAAGGTTTTTCGCCGGAAAACGCGGAAAACTGAAACCCAGCAAATGAGTAAAATAATGTATACTCATTGAAAAAAAAATGGTGTATGCACACAACTTACACCACAATAGTCTGGGATTACTCTATTACGTAACACAGTTTTTGTGATTGTATCTTGCAGCTTTAGTTATTTTTAATTCAAAGAGGCTTTAAAAGGACAGAAAGAACGTGTTGGACTGCGCTACAGATCGTTCTGTTAGCACAGTCTTTACTTTGTAATCACTTTCGTTGACTTCGGCAACTCTCAAGAAAAATCTCCAACCTAACCGAGACAATGCGCTACGATACAGCCGAGATCATGACAAGAGAATGGGCTACATCACACTCGAAGTAAATCTATATAGGTAAGGATCCCCATGACCTGTGTACGTCTATTATAAAAAATCTCCAAGCCACTCTCCTCAAATAGATCGCAATCTTCTCTTGACCTTCATCTGTTACTATTTCAGAATTAGAAACCAGATTCAAAGAAAATTTGGCTACCAGTCACAAAACTAGAAAAATAAAAATAATAAAAGTGAGAACATGAAACATGTTAGCAATAACCATAAGCAGGAGATTTTACAGAAAATAAAATTGAGAAAGGAAATTATTAATATTATCGACCGTTTAAGAACTCTAGGCTACGAAAGGAATGAAACCACATATCGAATAACTGGTGGAAGAGTTAGTGTGTTTTAAGATTAAATCCAAACAAGAATTAGAGAAAAATGTATCGAAGCAAGGCCTCTATTACGAAAAATTGCTAAATCTCGAGACAAATTGTGTCCTTCTGTATTAGATGAAATTTTTTGGCCCCTAGTACGGATGAAACAGTATCCTCAGTATCAACAGGAACTTCGGACATGTGTTTCATATTTCATCCAAGCCTGCAGTCTATAAATATTTAAACAAAATACCACTACAGGGGAATTACTTACGAAGTAGTTCTTGGTAAAGAAACACAGGACACAATTACGTATGTAGGCTTAATACAAACTACAACTGTATTTATAAATCGCTATAGTTGCCTTGGAGTAACGACGAGCGAATATCAATATAACCTGTACGCTTCAAAGCTGTTATCCATGAAAAAGCTAAACGACGTATCGTGAACAAAATACAATTTAACACCGAAACAATGATATTAGCTGACAATGGGCACAGACTTTAGTCAATGGGCACTGTTGAAAATTTGTGCCAGACCAGGATTAGCACCCGAGTCCCCTGGTTACTAGGGAGAGGCAATGATCACTGTGTCCGAATTACACAGTGGTCAACAGAATAGCACGAACAGCCCGAGCATGCCGTTCGCAAGATCCAAATTCTCAATTTCTCCATAGACTGCTACTGCACTGCTCCTTGAACATAATCCTCCTCCCCTTAATTATACAGTACATGGCCAAAAAAACAGACACCGAATATATGCAAACTTGGCCTTACGAACATTGCAGACGTCGTCTATGTAACACACGTGAAACTTCAAAGAATTTACCAATTCGTTGCATTGTTTACTATAGACCACAAATCAAGTAACGTAAAAAAAGCACTGCGTCTATTGAGATCATGATTCAGAGTTAAAAAAAACTAATAAGTCGCCTACATATTACAGTTGCTGCCGAAAGAGGGGAACCATTCTTTCCCATAAAAGGAAATATAGTTAAAATTACGCTTCTATTTCGGTTAGTTTCGGCGGTTACTAAAATTTGCAGTGAAAGTTACATAGTGGACTCTACCATCCCTCCACCAGAAACGTAGTTATCGTGGCTGTTGTGAGACTTTTGTACACAGCTAGAGAAAGAATGTTGAATGTGGCGCGGACGGAAACACTAGGCTACGCTACAGGGCAATCTGCTCGCACAACGTTTAGTCGGCATTCATAATCGTTGGCGTAAACAACTCTCAATCAAATTACCCACTTCCAACCTAACTTAGATCTCGGGCTACACTACCAATCGGCCTGTCATCACAACCAAAATTTCATTGAGGGGGGTGGGGGGATTTCCTGTATCTCTCTCTCTAGACAAAACTGTCAGTTATTGGAGACTTATTGTCAGTCTTAACTTCAAGATTTACTAATGATAAACACTTTTGAGACGGCTCATAATTTTAGAATAGTCCTCTTCGTCTTACTTGGCATAAATTGTTCGCTGGCGTCCCAGCAGCTAGCTCCCTCAGTGTCAGCTTCTGCCATCGCACCACGCCAGTCTGCTGTTGTCCTAGCAGACCGAACGCACCGCACATCCACCTTCGGAACCACTCTCTGGCCAGTTAGCAACTGAGCCGAGCACTGTTTACATCGTGAAAGGAAAACTATGCAAAGATGTACACTCGAATGGTACGACTGAGTAGCACACACACAGTAATATCTGAGGAATGTCCTTCGACACGCGCAGAACGAAATTCTTCTCGCGAACGTACAGCGTCTCTGAAAAAAAATCTCGTGACTATATTCCGGCGTTACGGCCAGGTTCTCATACAAATGAGCAAAAAAGGGTACATTTGAAATTTTTTTTTGAGACAATGAAAATACATTCGAAGGATCTGTTTATGAATTACGAGTGATCATACTATGAGCTTAATTTTAGATTTTCAATAAAAAAATGGCGCCGGTAATTATGATTTGATCAAGGGCCTGCGAGACTGGAGTACGCAGAGTGCGTGCAGTGTTGCACCTCAGATGTTACCTGAATTCAAAAATGGGTAACATCAGTTGATACTACATTATTTCTCTGAAATTGAAAATGGATTACATCAGTCGATAATACATAAAATTTATGGGAGCGCATACCTAACCGCAATGAAACAACCTTAAATTTAACAATACAGTGCTAATTCGAACTTTGAGTTCAATTTTTGTGGGTTTGTTTCACTCTTTATGCCTACACAAAAATTAGTTAATATTAACAAATGTCATATTATAGCTATAAGTTCCTAAGAAAAGTGTTTACATTTAGGGGTCAGAGGTAGAAGTTAAGAGATCGAACCACTTTTAATTTATGCTGCATGCCGTTCTGAGAAAATCGTTACTCGAAAAAAAAGTGTTCAAAGTTTAGGGAAAACATTTAGTTACATTATTACTTCGACTTGCATGAACTGAGTGATACATATATATTTTCAATGTCAGTGAAAACGAATCTGAAGTCAGATTTTCAATATTCAAAACAGCTAATCCAATGCGGAGGGCAAACGATTATGTTTTGACCAATTTTTACCAAAAATGTATTTTCGTTATTTACTTTTAGTCTGCAATTCAAGGAGTATTTATCAACCCTTCCTCGAGCTCTGATTGTTCCTAGACAGCAACTTCCTGTTCTTCTTGGCAGGAAAAGCCGATCTGTCTAAGCTGGATATGCAGCACTTGGCAGCCTGCAGTTGATATTCGTCCGTATTTTCGGTGAGTATGTTTGCATGCATTCTGCAGTATGAATCATTTTGAGCACGTGCGACACGGGACGAGTTTTCATCTACATCTATATGGATACCCTGCAAAACACATGTAAGTGCCTGGCAAAGGGTTCATCGAATCACCTTCACAACTGATAATTAATTGAAACCCTCAACTGCCGACAGGTGTTGTTGATATACTTCGATGGGGACAGCTGAAAATGTGTGCCCCTACTGGGACTCGAACCCAGGATCTTCTGCTTACAAGGCAAACGCTCAATCCATCTGAGCTATCGAGGGCACAAATGAACAGCACGACTGCAGGAATTTATCCCTCGCACGCTTCCCGTGAGACTCACACCCCGAACCGCCCACAATCCGATTACGTAATGTACTTAATAGGTATTTGTCCATCCACTCATTACTGGCTCACACTAAGGTGACGATTCCCGTAAGATTTCCGGTAGCCTGTGCGCATTCGCACAGACGAAGGTCAATGGCTGGGTGACGTTTAACCATAGATATGAAGATAGTAACTGTTCTAGAAAGAACAGGCGCCACTGACGACCGTGCAGCTCTTCTAGAATACATGATAGACCGGCCGATGTGGCCGAGCGGTTGTAGGCACTTCAGTCGGGAGCCACGCGACCGCTACGGTCGCAGGTTCAAATCCTGCCTCGAGCATGGATGTGTGTGATGTCCTTAATTTAGTTACGTTTAAGTCGTTCTAAGTTCTAGGAAACTGATGACCTCAGATGTTAAGTCCCAAAGTGCTCAGAGCCATTTGAACCATCAGTCCGTATGTTTGCACACTACTTACAGTAACTTATGCTAAGGACAACACACACACAACCATGCCCGAGGGAGGACTCGAACCTCCAACGGGGGGAGCCGCGCGAACCGTGACAAGGCGTTGGACACATGGCGGGTACCCCGCGCGGCTCATGGCAGCCGTGACACTGCTTCAAACAATGGACTGTAGAAACTTTTGTAAAGCACGGATTAAAAAAAAAAAACCTTTCCGTTCCAGGAGTCTAGACAAGTACACCTTTAAAAAATGCAACTACAAAGAAATTGAATTTTCGAACGGGGCAGGGCTTAAAACTTTGAAGAGTTAAATTTTAATGGCCGTTCTCTTGTATGCAAATAGTTTCACAGTAGAAATTTCTCTAGTTTTATTTATTTATTTATTTATTTTTTGCTGTAGGTAAAGAAGGATAGGATTCTGAGAAGGGGGAAAGGGGGGGGGGGGAGGAATCTCGCCTCTCCCACCTTGGAATTCTCAGTACAGAATTTTTATTCATTACGAGATTCTCAGCCACTTGCAGAAGTGATTTCGCGTGATTCTGCAAAACTTTTCCTTTAGCCAATCGTAGCAACTATAGGATTCCGTTCCTGCTGCATGACATGTCTCGGAACTTAAACTGACCAACTTATTTGCATAAAGAGCTAGCTTATCATCCGCTTCTTTACTTACTTAGACCGTTCATGGTCTGCAAAGCATTTTTTCTTTAATCGTTTTTTTTATGTCTTTTATAAACTGCAACACTTTCTAAACTTTTCTAAACTTAACGCCGTTGAAGCATGGTCTTTTGCTGAATGACCAAAAAGCAATGCTGACAGCTGGGGTCCAAGGTTTTTGTTAATCAAGCCGTTTGTATTCTTGTTTGTATAACGCATATTTCTTTATATCTAATTGAGAAGTGAAATACCGGTTTTCGTAGATGCAGATTTAAAATATTTTAATATAACGCAATAAATATTTCATTAAAATTTTCATCCCCTTATGCTCGAAGTTAAAAACCAGTGAAACACGTAGTTTTTAAAAATTGTAACAGATTAGCCGAATACGAATTGTCAGATATGCTTTCATAATGCTTTCATAATGAACCATTTTCAGAAACGTGGAGCCGGATCTGGGGGTGAATTTCCTTCTCTCCGAGACACCCGGCTTCTTCTTCGACTTAGCCGGCAAACAGGCCGAGGACGCCGGGTGGGGACCGAATATGCAGCAGTTTGTGGATGGCGACGTCGTCACTAGCTGTTGCCTTCGTGCGGGCCTCTCGTGTAAAGGGGGAGCCAACCGTGGCCAAGTGAAGGTCTGTATTCCACAGGAACGAGTTAGCATGGCACTCAGATATTTCCACGAGTCGGCGGACGGGGGTCATTTGGGGTTCTTCAAGACCTTGAACCGAGTTCAGGAATACATGTTTTGGCCCAACCTATATCGCGATGGCAGGCGATTTGTTGGCAACTGTGTCCAGTGTAAGCGTGGTAAGCCCGATGTTGGGCTGCACAGAGAACTACTACAGTCGCTTAGGGAGCAGTGTCCTCTGGACCGCGACTCAAAGATCGAAACAACGATCGACGGAAACTGGCGCCAGAAACGCACCAGCTCACTCTATTTCATCCCCTTAGGGGTTGAACTTCCAAAAACACCGAAACACGTATTTTCTTATTTGTAGCCTTGAAGTCAAATACCAATTTTCGTAGATGTAGCCTTAAAAATACTTTCATAGTTCTTCCATAATTATTTTCTCAAAATAAAATGTTCATCCACTATTTCACCTCATAGAGGTTAAATTCCCAAAGATACTGGAACACATATTTCTTTATTTCTGACCTAGAAACCAGATACAAATGTTCGTATGCCTAGCTTCAAAATTACCTTAATAGCTACATGATTCAGAAATCCTTTCATGTCCTGCGTCTCCCCCTTAGAGGCGGAATTTTGAAATATGCAGTATAAGCGGTATAAGATCAACACTCTTTCCAAATCTCAAGGTTTATTTTCCTTGGCGGTCTGGACTGTGTGAGTTTCATAGTAATAGTCCTCCACACACACACACACACACACACACACACACACACACACACACCACTACCAATGCCACCACCACCTCCTGGGGAAATTTCTGCAGACGCCCTTGTTCCACTGCAGTCATATTTTGCCGACGACCTACATTTAGCAGCGTGGGAGGGATAGTGTCGTGCAACAGACAGTATACTCAGTAGACAACGAACTGTTCGTTGTGAAATCAGCGACATATTAACCGAGACTGACACAGAAGGTGCTGAAGGTGAAGCACACTAGACTCGTGTCTACCACGGCTTCAAATAGTATCGATTTACTATGAACGGAAGTTCCGAAAAGTGAGCAAGTAATTTTACAGTAAATTCAGTACCGATGGTGAGGATATACAACGAAAAACATTTCTATAAAATTTCAGAAATAATAAAAATATTCCACTCAAGTCGCTTGACAGAAAACGCAATGGATATGCTTGCACTTAAGACGGAAGGCCCTACGTGCTTACGCAGGCTTACGACAGATCGCAAAATTCGGCAGTAGGCGTAAGCCAACCTCTTGTGCTGCCATCTGTTATTGATGCCAGGCATCAAGGTCTCAGTAGTACGACCATCCACTGGAGAGTAGTTTGCTTTGTAAGCACTCCGTCTTCAGGCCACGAGTGACCTACTGGGACAGCACCATCCGACCGCCGTGTCATCATCCGTGGAGGATGCGAACAGGAGGGGCGGGGGTCAGCACACTGCTCTCCCGGTCGTTATGTTGGTATTTTTTGACCGGAGCCGCTACTATTGGGTCGAGTAGCTCCTCGATTGGCATCATGAGGCTGAGTGCACCCCGAGAAATGGCAAGAGCGCATGGCGGCCTGGATGATCACCCATCCAAGTGCCTTCAACGCCCGACAACGCACTTAACTTCGGTGATCCCACGTGAACCGATGCAACCTCCGCGGCAAGGCCGTTGCCGCAGATATTTTACAGTAGTTGCTTACGTTTCATAATTATCTAGTTTACGGGGAAAATGTAAAAAAGGCGATTGTCACCGAAGCTACAACTAATCTGAATTTCTGGTTAGTTATCAAGTGGTCTTGTGTGCGAGCCTGAATTTTTCATCCTTTGCGGTGGGAATGATTCAAACCCGTCATGTTCTTCTTATGAAGTGTTCTATTTATTTTGCACACAATGATCGTTTGTAGTTGTCTTGAGTTACTAGGTTGATAAATTTTTGTTTGGCGCACGTATCATAACTGAGATTTGCGCTTAATGGCTGAAGGTGAATTAGCGTAATGAGTAGTAGCGAATGTTACAGTAACATGTTTGTAAATTATTTCAGGTAAATTACGTTAGTCGTGTAATATTATCCGTATACCAGTACAGTATATGGGCCAATTACGTTAGTCATGGAATACTATCCGTATAAGACTATGTCACCTTGGTGTCCCGGAATTTGCTTCCATTTTGGAATCCACGAAAGAACTGGAAATTTTCCTTTACACAGCTTTCCATATAATTTCTATTACAGTGATTCAGTCTTGCCTGTCACTCGACTTTTCTGACTGTGAAATAAATTCTATCGCTCAGGTGCTTATTACCTCTTCGTGTTTCCATTTGCCGATATTGCGCATAAACACATATCTGAAAGTTGCTATGGACATTGATGGAGCGACACACTTTTCTATGGCGACACTGCAGTTTATAGATAGAAAAACCGATCAGTTAAAACGACATGGGTTTTTTAGTTCTGAATAACCGATGTCTTTCAGTATTTGTTTGCCCTCGGTTATAACAAGTATCTTTTCATTTTTTCCTGATAACCACGTAAAAACAGATATATCAATTAGCCACAGATGTCGTAGTAAAATTTTTAGTTTTCAAATAAACCTTTTTAAAAAAAGACGAGTAATTTTTATTCGTAAGATTTCCATAGCACTGAAATACGGCGTTATTACAGAAAAAAATGGGAAAAGTTATGTATGCCACTTTAATAACACTGCTGATAGAAACGAGCAACAAATGGATTGGTCCAACATTGCCGAGACAATACTGTGCCTGTTATACAAGCAGAGCGCGAGACTGGACACAGTTTCTCGCTGTTGTCGAACGTCAGTTGTAACATAGAATGGCACCATCTGGAAGTCTGGAAGTATTTTACGATATGCGGTACGAGTGAAGAACAAAGTTAGATTTGGTCGACTTGCGACATCATACAAGGAAAAAAGTTAAAATTTAACAAATCATTCATAGTTCTGGATAAAAGTAGAAAGTGCCTGATCTGCTGCTGTGTCTACGTAGTATGCCGTTATCTGCTTTTAGCCCTTAAAAACAGAGAAATTAAAACGAAAAAGAGAGTTCTCCTGCCGCAGTTTTCGCTCTTTATCGCTGGACTATACGTAATGCCTGCATAGTGCTGTGATAACCGATTACAATATAATTTTTGAGCAGAGCTTCTAAAAACTATAATCAGTAGGATAATATTGCCAGTTTTCTGTAGTATAGAAGCACTCGCCAGCAGCGAAGATCGGACAAAGTTTTATTTGACTATTTAATTTAAAGAAATTAGAATTATATTAATACCGTCAGTTGCTCGCGGGCGTTGATAAATATCAACGTGGACAAGTGAAAATGTGTGCCGCGACCGGAACTCGAACCCGGGATCTCTTGCTAAAATGACAGACGCTCTATCCATCTGAAGCACAGAGGACACAGTGTATGGTTCGACTGCAGGGACTATCTCGCGCACGCCTCCTGCGAGACTCACATTCTCACCTTGAATGTCCATACACTACAGTCGTAGAGTCCCACTCCAACACACTCATTCCTCGTGGAAAACATGTCCATATCAATATAAGTATATGGTTCTGGCAATACCAGCCATGACCTTCTTCTGTGAAGATGCACACGTATTCCCCGAACTGGACTTGGTAAGAATTTGTTCCACGAGTAATGAGTGTGTCGGTGTGGGACACTACGAATGTAGTGTGTGGACATGCAAGGTGAGAATGTGAGTCTCGCGGGAGGCGTGCGCGAGATAGTACCTGCAGTCACACTATCGTCTGTGCCCTCGGTGGCTCAGATGGGCAGAGCACCTGCCATGTAAGCAGGAGATCCCGGGTTCGAGTCCCAGACGTGCACACATTGTCACCTGTCGCCGTTGATATATATCGACACACGTGAGCAGCTGACGGTATTAATATAATTCTAATTTCGTTCTGAACGGCTGCAGGTCATCATAAGGGTATTTAATTTGACATTTTGATTCCATTTATCAAGAAACTGAGAAAGTAAAAATTGTTTAATCTTTGTTTGATTTCTACGTTTACTAGAGAAAATAATGTAAATAAAAGACTGAAAATCGGTTATTACAAGAACTGGTATTGTGACGGGCTTTAACAATTAGCTTAAAGAAGGGTTGGGAAACTGATAAGAGCCGAAAACCAGTTATTTCAGCGATAACCAACATTCCCACTGGTGTTCTGAGTGGTAAGATTGACGCACAAGGACAACAAGAACAGTTTCTCAGAAAGGTTACTGGAGCTCTGATGTTCTCAAAATGAACGGGCCAGCCATTGGCGTCTGCGAGGGTGAAGGGGAGGGGGAGGGGAGGAGGTCGGGAGGGGAGGATAGGCAAAAGGGCACTTTCACCCATCGCCCCCAACCCTCCCTGGAATCTGGAGTAAAGAGTTTTTATTCGTTACAGTATACTCTTCCAGATAAGAATTCTCCACAATACTGATAAACCTTAGCTTTGGCCAGTTGTAGCGCTTATAGAGTTAGGGTCTTGTAGCTTGATGCACCTCGTAACTGACCAGCTGATTTGTACACAGAGTGCCAGTTTCAGAATCATGCACTCCAGCCCCGACGCGCCTTCCCCCCTCCCCACCACTGGAAATATTTCTGCAGACTCCAGTCTGCCACTGTGCATATATTTTGATAACATCCTGGTTTTAATAGCATCGAAGGAACAGCATTGTGCAGTAAAAGGGTAGACCTAGCACAGAACACACCATTCACAATGAAACGCATCACTTAGTAGATGGTGAAGTACTCTGAAGCTAGCCAGATAGAAACAGAACCTCCTGGCACTGCATCTAACCCAAATTCTAATCTTACACTAATCTCTTGTATGTACCTACCACGCCCTCAAAGAGCCAACGATTTACTATTATCAGAAGTTCCGAAAAATGAGGAAGAAATTCACCCACACTTTTTTGCGTTGTTTATTATTTCGATTACACCATAAAGGGAATGGACTTGTAGCCACAGGTTACACAAGCGATAGATGGTTTAAAATACATAAAAAGAGATGACAATAAGAAACGCTTTTTAAAAACACAATGATGCACGGCTTTTACGATTTTTACAGGAAAAAAATGGATGACAAAATAAAGGTTTTTCAAAAATACGCTGGTAGACAATATTGGGGATTTTTTATCTTTATAGATGACTAGCGGAAAAGCTTGGTGTTGACCAGGCATTTATTTAGAGCTGTGCGTCCACGTCCGTACTATGCAGCGTCTGGCCTTGTCCTGAGTTTTTATGACGTATCTCCCGAAACATGTGTCGTACAATGATATAATTTTGTAGGTACATTGAGCGTCATATGCGGATACTGTCTGCAAAATTTATTGCGAATATAGTAGCAAAGAAGTAACAAATTTAAATGTCACGAATGCTGTGATGCCCACACACTTGGGTGTAACTAATGTACACGGGATGCTTGGCACGATCATTATGGCTACCATCACCTGTGGTCGTAATTGGACCAGCTGTGTCGACGTAGTGAAAATATAAATGTGCATAACATGGTAAACGTCCATTCTTCCCAGCCATCAGACCTGAACTACGATCAAAAATATCATAAAAAGTGGTAGAGGCAATGGCCTTGCCGCAGTGGATACACCGGTTCCCGTCAGATAACTGAAGTTTAGCAGTTTCGGGCGTGGTCGGCACTTGGATGGGTGACCATATGGGCCGCTATGCGCTGTTGGCATTTTTCGGGTTGCACTCAGCCTTCCGATGCCAATTGAGGAACTACTCGTCCGAATAGTAGCGGCTCCAGTCAAAGGAAACTACCACAACGAGTGGGAGAGCCAGCTCCTCCTCCACCCTCAGTGAGAATGACGTGGCGGTCGGATGGTCCTGATTGGCCACTTGTGACCTGAACACGGAGTGCTTTTTTAAAGTAGTACTCCCTACATAAAACTGACAGTCTAGGCTCAGGGACTGTCCACGGTAAATGCTGCAATGGACCTACGAATACTATTAAAATAACGGTTTGAGTTCTCTTTAATTGTCCAATCATCTGAAGTGAGTCCTTATTGCAGTACGCTGAAAAATAGATTTTATGTTAATGGCGGATAAATTTTATGTGAATGGCGGCAAATTAACTTTACCCTAATGACACACAAGGTCAATGCCGTACTATCACGTAAAGTATTCTCAGATCGAAATGTTTTGCATTACAAAATCTCCAATGTAGATTCATAATACAGCAATTATAATTCTCAAAATAATTTGGAGCTACGTTCAATGCATATTTAAATGCATCTTTCAAAACAATAACAGAATTCTCATTAGATCATCATTATCAATGGCTAGAGTATTCCTATTATTTCGTCTACCAAAAACCGCGTCTCACTATGGCTTCTTCAGTACGCTGTTTTGTTTTCCACTGTTGACAATAGAAACGATCTGGCAGATGTGACATTGTAGATGCGCAGTATGCGTGTCTTAATGCAAATAAACCGTCTGGAACATTTACCCTTGAACGTCCCTAGAATGGGATTTCATGGAACGTTATTACTTTCCTGTGTCAATTTCCATCACAAAAGCTGATCGCCACGACTGGGGAAGGGGAGGAGGGGGTGGGCTGAAAGTTGGCAGCAGTGGCAGAAAAACCGAAGAAAACCTCACGTTTTCGTCATTTGTTTTCATAATGAAGTAGTGCCAATTCATCACATCGCACGCTTTTCTCTCGGAAACGGTAAAATTCATCGTCTGGATATCAATGTCGCCTGCTGAGGTATGCAGTCGCACCACTCTGTACGAAATAGGTTCTAAGCTGATGCAGTCGACAAGTAACATCGAAATATATCGTCACCTAGAAATACATCGGCACCTCGAAATAAATCCACACCTCGAAATAAATCGCCACCTCGAAATAAATCGCCACCTCGAAATAAATCGCAACCCTCGAAAAATCGCAACCTCGAAATAAATCGACACCGTGAAATAAATCGAAACCTCGAAATAAATCGACACCTCCAAACAACCGCTACACTGAAATGAGTCGATATCCCGAAGTATATCGACATCTAGACGCATTTCGGCTTACCATATAGACCGAAATCTCGATGCTAGTCGACATATCGAGATAAATTGAGGTACAGAAATATATCGATATCTCGAAATGTATTGGTACCACGTAATATAAAGATATCTCTCAAAATAGCGATATCTAGAAATTTATGGATTACTAGAGATATGGAGGTACCTTGAATTATATCGATATCTCGATAAGAATCGATATCTGCAGTACACCGATACATGGAAATATATCGATACCTGGAAATATATAGACAACCTTAATTGTGTCGGTATATCAAAATAAATCGATATCTCGATATAATCGGATACTCTAAATCAATCGATATCTCGAAATAAATATGTTGTTGTTGTTTTCAGTCCTGAGACTGGTTTGATGCAGCTCTCCATGCTACTCTATTCTGTGCAAGCTGCTTCATCTCCCAGTACCTACTGCAACCTACATCCTTCTGAATCTGCTTAGTGTACTCATCTCTCGGTCTCCCTCTACGATTTTTACCCTCCACGCTGCCCTCCAATGCCAAATTTGTGATCCCTTGATGCCTCAAAACATGTCCTACCAACCGATCCCTTCTTCTAGTCAAGTTGTGCCACAAACTTCTCTTCTCCCCAATCCTATTCAATACCTCCTCATTAGTTACGTGATCTATCCACCTTATCTTCAGTATTCTTCTGTAGCACCACATTTCGAAAGCTTCTATTCTCTTCTTGTCCAAACTAGTAATCGTCCATGTTTCACTTCCATACATGGCTACACTCCAAACAAATACTTTCAGAAACGACTTCCTGATACATAAATCTATATTCGATGTTTACAAATTTCTCTTCTTCAGAAACGCTTTCCTTGCCATTGCCAGTCTACATTTTATATCCTCTCTACTTCGACCATCATCAGTTATTTTACTTCCTAAATAGCAAAACTCCTTTACTACTTTAAGTGTCTCATTTCCTAATCTAATTCCCTCAGCATCACCCGATTTAATTTGACTACATTCCATTATCCTCGTTTTGCTTTTGTTAATGTTCATCTTATATCCTCCTTTCAAGACACTGTCCATTCCGTTCAACTGCTCTTCCAAGTCCTTTGCCGTCTCTGACAGAATTACAATGTCATCGGCGAACCTCAAAGTTTTTACTTCGTCTCCATGAATTTTAATACCTACTCCAAACTTTTCTTTTGTTTCCTTTACTGCTTGCTCAATATACAGATTGAATAACATCGGGGAGAGGCTACAACCCTGTCTCACTCCTTTCCCAACCACTGCTTCCCTTTCATGCCCCTCGACTCTTATTACTGCCATCTGGTTTCTGTACAAATTATAAATAGCCTTTCGCTCCCTGTATTTTACCCCTGTCACCTTTAGAATTTGAAAGAGAGTATTCCAGTCAACATTGTCAAAAGCTTTCTCTAAGTCTACAAATGCTAGAAACGTAGGTTTGCCTTTTCTTAATCTTTCTTCTAAGATAAGTCGTAAGGTCAGTATTGCCTCACGTGTTCCAACATTTCGACGGAATCCAAACTGATCCTCCCCGAGGTCTGCATCTACCAGTTTTTCCATTCGTCTGTAAAGAATTCGCGTTAGTATTTTGCAGCCGTGGCTTATTAAACTGATAGTTCGGTAATTTTCACATCTGTCAGCACCTGCTTTCTTTGGGATTGGAATTATTATATTCTTCTTGAAGTCTGAGGGCATTTCGCCTGTCTCGTACATCTTGCTCACCAGCTGGTAGAGTTTTTAGACTCCTCAATATAGATAGATATCTCGAAATAAATCGATATCATGATTTAATGTGCGCATCTACGTAAGTCGATATATCGAATTGAATCGATAATGGGAAAAGTATGGACGTCTCAAAATAAATCTGTGCCCCTAAGAAAACGATTATCGAAATAAATAGATATAACGAAATATATCGCTATCTTGATAAATACCATTATCTAGTGGTCGGATAAATGTTTCAAGATGACATGACATAACAGTATAGTCTACATACATGAAAATACTTTGGATTTTCAATATATCGATAGATTTCTAGACCTCGGGAAAAAAAATCTTTGATCCGACCTCGGGGCAAAAACGCAGACCTCGGGAAAAAACGTCGACCTCGGGGAAAAACGCCGACCTTAGGGCAAAAACGCCGACCTCGGGGAAAAACGCCCACCTCGGGGAAAAACGCCGACCTCGGGGGAAAACGCCGACCTCGGGGAAAAACGCCGACCTTGGGAAAAACGACGACATCGTGGAAAAACGCCGACCTTGGGGAAAAACGACGACATCGTGGAAAAACGCCGACATCGGGGAAAAACGCCGCTGTTGGGAAAAAACGCCGACCTCGGGGAAAAACGCCGACCTCGGGGAAAAACGCCGACCTCGGGAAAAACGACGACCTCGGGAAAAACGACGACCTTCGGAAAACTGCTGACCTCGGGAAAAATCCAGTTCCATTAATTTACATAGACAATAATGTTAGTTACCATTAGGTTCTCAAAATGCAATCAAATTCCTGGTATTTATCACCTCACACAAAAAGTGGTCATGACAGAAAAGTCTTGTTCTTTAGAAAGTTTAGAATGAGATGTTCTAAATAATGCAGATAATCCATTTACAATAATCTACAAGCACTGCACAATGAGAAGAGACTGTCAACCAGAGCACTTTGAAATAGTGCACAGCCAGGAAGACAGAGGTTGCATTGCTGTTTATAATCCTCTGGTGCTTGAGATTCAGAATCCAGGATTGCCTCGAATGAGAACAGCACGAATGAATGTCCTGCACCAGTATAGAACTTACTCTGGAACTCCACAGAAAATCACAAGGCACAATTATATCACATCATTTTCAGCAAACTACAGAAGCCTCTAGTGGACATAACAACGTCGTCACCTCCTTCACTAGTGAAAGATCTTAGTAGCTATTGAGTCAAGAGTAGGTGGCCAATTAATAATTTGTTGTTCAAAGCTAACTTCAGTGTATATGGGAATACTCAGTGGACATCTTTAACCATCATATTTTACTGTCTAAGATATGTCAACTTCCCATACTATAAGTATAAGCAGAGCTTGGTCTTTACCAATCCGAGATTGTTTAGAATAGGTATCAATGGAATCAGATCCACTGGGCATTTAGAGCAACCTGCTTTAAACAATATGAGCAGGCAATAGACACAGACACAGAATTTGAAATTTCTCTGTGAAGCGGTTACCTTCATCGTCTTCAAACTTACTTTGTGTGCTGCGGTATGCGGAGGCACTAATAGCAACACAGTAAAACACAGAAGAAACTTATAAGTTGATGTAATCAGCCAGTAAGAAGCAGTAAAATTCAAGTTTTAGTAAACGATTATTGACTTATTATCCGGCTTTGGTGCCTCTGACACGTCCGACGACCTTAAGATTTGGCATGAAACGAAGTCTGGAAGACACGTTACACGATAGAATTGGAAAAGTGTTCATGTGTTGTAAAAACCTAAGAAATCGTCCCGTTTTCGTCAATTGCCGTCGAATCGACGTAATGACATATCGTCACATTGGATGCTTTTCTCTATAAAACAGTTACATTTATCGTCTGGAAACTTATGTCCCTGGCTGCGGCATGCGGAGGCACTAATAGCAACTCCATAGAACACAGAAGAAGCTTCTAAGTTATTGGTTCAAATGGCTCTGAGCACTATGGGACTTAACATCTGTTTTCATCAGTCCCCTAGAGCGTAGAACTCCTTAAACCTAACTAACCTAAGGACATTAAACACATCCATGCCCGAGCAGGATTCGAACCTCCGAGCGTAGCAGTCCCGCGGTTCCGGACTGAGCGCCTGAACTTCTTGACCACCGCGGCCGGCTCTAAGTTGATGTAATCGGCCAGTAAGAAGCAGTACAATTCAAGTTTTAGCTATCGATTATTGACTTATTAGCCGCCTATGGCGCCAGGGATATGACTGACGACGTTACGATTTTGCATGAAACGAGGTCTGGGAGCCACGTTACACGAGAATGTGTGAAAACTGATCATATGTAGTAAAAACTTAAGAAATCCTCCCGTTTTCGGCATCTACTATCGAATCGACGAAATACCAGATCGCCACAATGGCCGCTCTTCTCTCTGAAACGGTTACATTTATCGTGGGCAAAGCTATGTCGTGTGCTGCGATATGCGGAGACACTAAAAGCACCATAGTAGAACACAGAAGAAGCTTCTAAGTTGATGTAATAGCCAGTAAGAAGCAGTACAATTTAAGTTTATTTATCGATTTTTGACTTTTTAGCATTCTTTGGTGCCTTGGATATTAGCTACGTCCTTACCATTTTGCATGCAGGGACGACTAGCAGCCACGTTGCACGGGACAATGTGAAAAGTGATCATATGTAGTAAAAACCTAAGAAGTCCGCCAGGTTTCGTCATTTGCTATCGAATCGACTTTATGTCAGTTCGTCACATTGGCCGCTCTACACCTTGAAACGGTTACATTTATCGTGTGGAAGGCTATGTCGCGTGCTGCGATATGCGGAGACACTAATAGCACCATAGTAGAACACAGAAGAAGCTACTAAGTAGATGTAATAGCCTGTATGCAGAAGTAAAATTCAAGTATAGTTATCGATTTTTTTACTTTTTAGCCTTCTCTGGAGCCTTGGACATGAGCTAGGACATTAAGATTTTGCATGCAGGGAGGTCTAGCAGCCACGTTGCAGGGGACAATGAGAAAAGAGTTCATATGTAGTAAAAACCTAACAAATCCGACCGTTTTCGTCATATGCTATCGAATCGATTTAATGACAGAACGTCACATTGGCAGCTCTACTCTCTGAAACGGTTACATTTATCGTGTGGAAGGCTATGACGTGTGCTGCGATATTCGGAGACACTAAAAGCACTATAGTAGAACACAAGAAGATTCTTAGTTGATGTAATAGCCAGTAAGAAGCAGTGCAATTCAAGTTATCGATTTTGTACTTTTTAGCCGGCTTTGGGGCACTGGACATGAGCTAGGAACTTAAGATTTTGCATGCAGGGAGGACTAGCAGCCACGTTGCACGGTAGTATGTGAAAAATATTCATATGTAGTAAAAACATAAGAAATCGGCCCGTTTTCGTCATTTGCTATCGAATCGAGTTTATGTCAGATCGTCGCATTGGTTGCTCTACACTCTGAAACGGTTATATTTATCGTGTGCAACGCTATGTCGCGTGCTGCGATATGCGGAGACACAAAAAGCACCATAGTAGAATACAGAAGAAGATTCTACGTTGATGTAACAGCCAGTAAGGAGCAGTACAGTTCAAATTTATTTATCGATTTTTGACTTTACGCGTTACATAACTTGTAGGAACATGAAAAGTATTGACCTTGACGCTCTAACAGCCGATTGCTCAGAAATCTCATGGCATCAAATAATCAGAGAACCTTCAATCGACGGCAAAATTAATGAACTTGGTGATAAACTCTTTGCCCTCTATGACAAACATGCACCTGCGCACACAGTCCGTGTAAGAAAATCTCCTGCTCCATGGCTGACAGCTGAATTACGTCAAAGGATGACTAATAATGATGCTGCCCACACGCGTTTCAAGCCAGATCCGAAAACCGAGCGTTTCGAAGAATATAGAAAGCTACGGAACAGAGTGAAACAATGCATTCGCAATGCCAAAATCAGGCACGCTCGCTCCCTTGTATGCAGCGATCTGAAACCCACGACTCTATGGAAGAATCTCCGTAGCTTGGGGGTCGGAAAGGCAAAATCGGAAACTACTTTTCATGTGTCAGCTAACGAATTAAATGAATTCTTCTCTGCACCTCTGATTACCAGCACGGCTGATAATTACCGTCCACAAGAATCCCCAAACAGGATAACTAACAACGATACCTTCCATCTAAAACATGTAACAACAAATACGGCAAGAATAGCAATAATGAGAATCTCTTCTGATGCAATAGGCAACGACATTATTGGTATAACCATGATTAAGAATGTTGCCGATATCTTAGTACCTGTCTTAACTGACATATTTAATTTTTCCCTCGTGAACGGAATATACCCCACTGCATGGAAAAGAAGCATAATTCGACCCATCCCTAAGATCGAAAACCCGCAACTGCCTAGTGATTACCGACCAATTAGCATACAGCCAGCTGTTTCCAAAGCACTTGAATATATTGTTCATGACCAAATCACTGAACACTTGCATGAATTCAGTCTATATGACAAATTTCAATCTGGTTTCCGTAAACATCACAGCACAAACACTGCTCTAATTAAAGTAACTGATGACCTGAAATATGCCATCGACAATCGAAAGGCAACAATATTGACGCTACTGGACTTCAGCAAAGCTTTTGACACTGTTAACTTTGACATATTACTCAGAAAAGTGCAACAGCTTAATTTCTCTGATAGTGCAATGAGATGGTTTGAAAGCTACTTAAAAGACAGACAGCAATGTGTTGTCTGCGCAAATGAAAAATCTTCCTCGAAACATGTTTCTTCGGGAGTGCCACAAGGATCAGTCTTAGGACCACTGTTGTTTTCGTCGGTTTTGTCCTCCTGTAAACATATGCCGACGACCTCCAGCTCTACCTAAGCGTCAGACCTGAAGACGTAAACACTGCAATCGCTCTGATGAATGATGATCTGTCTTCAGTAGTGACATGGGCGAAAAACCAGGGGCTTAAATTAAACGCAAAAAAGACGCAAGTAATCTTAATAGCCCATCAGAAATTAATAAGTTCAGATTTCCGCGAACGGCTACCTCCTATTCTGCTCGAAGGTACTCCAATACCATATCAGAAAACAGTGAAAAACTTGGGTGTAACTTTGGACGAGCATCTCAACTGGGCGGAGAATACAGTCGCAGTGTGCCGAAAGACGTCTGCTTCTCTCTATGCTCTCAAAAAGTTTCGGAACATATTCCCACAGAACTTGAAACGCCAGCTCGTGCAAGCACTCGTTCTACCGAACCTCCACTATTGTGATGTGATTCAACAAGGCATGAGTAGTGAAAACAAAAGACGGCTAGAGCTAACCATGAATGCCTGTGTGCGTTACACCTGCAACATTCGCCGATATGATCATGTTAGTGCTTCATACTCCGAGCTAGGGTGGCTGCGGCCGGACAAACTGCGTGACTACCACACTATATGTCTACTTCACCGACTCCTCGTCGCGCAAGCACCCCAGTACCTAGCTTCAGAGATTAAAAACGTGTAATGCCATCATAATCGAAACACGAGGTCGCTCTTATCTGGTATCCTAGCTGTGCCCACTCACAAAACAAAAACTTTTGCAAACTCCTTCTCAGTTGTCGCTGTTCGCCTCTGGAACAAACTGCCCCTCACCTTGACGAAAATTCAATCTCCTGTTGCTTTTAAGAAGAAGTTGAAGCATTTCCTACTATCATCCGCATGAAAATTCTCCACAAAATTAATGTGCAAGGCCAATCCTCTCATATGTCAAATAGCAAAGCTAGCGTCTCCTATCTTGCTTCTGAGATGCCTTCCTCTTCATCTATCTCTATTAGCCACGCAGTCTTCTTTTCCTTTATATTTCCCTTAATTATGTTTCATCATGTCCCTCTATTCCTCTCCTCCCTTCACCATCAGTTCCCCCCACACTCCCTGCTGCCAGCACTCCTATCTGAAATCTTTCTCTTCAATAATGCATTTTTCGAGGTGTACCTTTCTAATTGTTTATCTCACTTTTTGTATTAGATGTAGTTTAACATGCCTACTACAACATATGACTGTAAAATAAGTAGAATGCCTGGTTAGATGTAAGAGAGGGACTGATGGCCCTAATCTTGTCAGGTTAAATAAAAAAATAAATAAATAAATAAATAAATTTGCTATCGAATCGACTTAAAGTCAGATCGTCACATTGGCCGCTCTTCGCTCTGAAACGGTTACATTTATCTTGTGCAAAGCTATGTCGCGAGCTGCGAAATGCGGAGACACTAAAAGAACCATAGTAGAACAGAGAAGAAGCTTCTAAGTTGAAGTAATAGCCAGTATAAAGCAGTACAATTAAAGTTTAGTTTTCGATTTTTGGCTTTTTAGCCGGCTTTGGCGCCTTGCAAATGAGGTAGGACCTTAAGATTTTGCATGAAGGGAGGACTAGCACCAACGTTGCACGAAAGAATGTGAAAAGTGTTCATATGTAGTAAAAACATAAGAAATCCGCCCGTTTTCGTCATTTGCTATCGAATCAACTTAATGTCATATAGTCACATTGGCCGCTCTTCTCTGTGAAACGGTTACATTTATCGCGTGCAAAGCTATGTCGCGTGCTGCGATATACGGAGACACTAAAAGCACCATAGTAGAACACAGAAGAAGCTTCTAAGTTGGCCAGTAAGAAGCAGTACAAATAAAACTTAGTTATCGATTTTTGACTTTTTAGCCGGCTTCGGTGCCTTGGACATGAGCTAGGACCTTACGATTTTGCATGAAGGGAGGACTAGCAGAAACGTTGCACAGCAGAATGTGAAAATTGTTCATATGTAGTAAAAACCTGAGAAATCTGCCCGTTTTCGTCATTTGCTATCGAATCGACTTAATGTCAGATCGTCAAATTGGCAGCTTTTCTCTCTGAAACAGTTACATTTATCGTGTGCAAATCTTTGTCGCGTGCTGTGATATGCGGAGACACTAAAAGCACCTTAGTAGAGCACAGAAGAAGCTTCGAAGTTGATGTAATTGCCTGTAAGAAGCAGTACAATTAAAGTTTAGTTATCGATTTTTGCCTTTTTAGGGGGCTTTTGTGACTTTGACATGATCTAGGACCTTAAGATTTTGCATGAAGGGAGGACTAGCAAACACCTTGCATGGGAGAATGTGGAGAGTGTTCATATGTAGTAAAAACCAAAGAAATCCGACCGTTTTCGTCATTTGCTTTCGAATCGAGTTAATGTCTGATCGTCACATTGGCCGCTCTTCTCTCTGAAACGGTTACATTTACCGTGTGCAAAGCTATGTCGCGTGCTTCCGAATGCGGAGACACTAAAAGCACCATAGTAGAACACAGAAGAAGCTTCTAAGTTGATGTAATAGCCAGTAAGAAGCAGTACCATTCAAGTTTACTTACCGATTTTTGACTTTTTAGCCGGCTTTGGTGCGTTGGACTTGAGCAAGGGCCTTAAGATTTTGCATGAAGGGAGGACTAGCAGCCACGTTGCATGGGAGAATCTGAAAAGATTTCATATGTAGTAAAAACCTAAGAAATCAGCCCGTTATCTTCATTTGCTATCGAGTCGACTTAATGTCATATCGTCACATTGGCCGCTCTTCTCTCTGAAACGGTTACATTTAACGTGTGCAAAGCTATGTCTCTTGCTGCGGTATGCGGAGACACTAAAAGCACACAGTAGAACACAGAAAAAGCTTCTAAGTTGATGTAATAGCCAGTAAGAAGCAGAAGAACTCAAATTTAGCTATCGATTTTTGAATTTTTAGCCGGCTTTGGTGCCTTGGACATGAGGTAGGATCTTAATATTTCGCATGAAGGGAGGACTAACAGCCACGTTGCACTGGAGAATGTGAAAAGAGATCGCATGTAGTAAAAACCTAAGAAATCCGCCCGTTTTCGTCATTTGCTATCGAATCGACTTAATGGCAGATGGTCACATTGGCCGCTATTCTCTCTAAAACGGTTACATTTAACGTGTGAAAAGCTATGTCGCGTGCTGCGGAATGCGGAGACACTAAAAGCACCATAGTAGACCGCAGAAGAAGCTTCTACGTTGATGTAATAGCCAATATAAAGCAGTACAATTCAAGTTTTAGTTAACGATTTTTTACTTTTAAGGCGGCTTTGGTGCCTTGGACATGAGCTACTGCCTTAATATTATGCATGAAGGGAGGACCAGCAGCAACGTTGCACGGGAGAATGTGAAAATTGTTCATATGTAGTAAAAACCTAAGAAATCCGCCCGTTTTCTTCACTTGCTATCGAATCGTCTTAATGTCAGATCGTCACATTGGCTCCTCTTCTTCATGAAACGGTTACATTTATCGTGTGCAAAGCTATGTCGCGTGCTGCGGAATGCGGAGACACTAAAAGCCCCATAGTAGAACACAGAAGAAGCTTCTAAGGTGATGTAATAGCCAGTAAGAAGCTTTACAATTCAAGTTTTAGTTATTGATTTTTGACTTTTTAGCCGGCTTTGGTGCCTTGGACATTAGCTATGACCTTAAAATTTTGTATGAATGGAGGAATAGCAGCCACGTTGCAAGGGAGAATGTGAAAGGTGTTCATATGTAGTAAAAACCTGAAAAATTTGCCAGTTTTCGTCATTAGCTTTCCAAACGACTTAATGTCACATCGTCACAGTGGCCGCTCTTCTCTCGGAAATGCGGAATGCGGAGACAATGAAAGCACCATAGTAGAACACAGAAGAAACTTCTAAGTTGATGTAATAGCCAGTAAGAAGCAGTAAAATACAAGTTTTAGTTATCGATTACTGACGTTTTTCCCTTCTTCGGTGCCTTGGAAATGAGCTAGGACCTTAAGATTTTGCATGAAGGGAGGACTAGCATCCGCGTTGCACGGGTGAATGTGAAATGTGTTCATATGTTGTAAAACCCTCAGAAATCCTCCCGTTTTCTTCATTTGCTATCGAATCGACTTAATGAACGATCGAATCATTGGAGGCTCATATCTCTGAAACGGTTTCATTTATCGTCTTCCAAACTATGTAGCGTTTTGAAGTATGCGGAGACACTAAATGAATCATGGTCGTACACAAAAAAAGTTTCTAAGTTGATATAATCTGGTAGTAAGGAGTACTACAATTGTAGTTTTAGTTACCGATTATTGACTCACTAGCCTGGTTTGGTGACTTGGACATGAGTTAGTACCTTAAGATGTTGCATGAAGGGAGGACTAGCAGCCACGTTGCGCGTGGGAATGTGAAAAGTGTTCATATGTAGAAACAACCTAATAAATCTGCCCGTTTCGTCATTTGCTATCGAATCGAGTTAATGTCAGATGGTCACATTGGCCGCTATTCTCTCTGAAACGGTTACATTTATCGTGTGCAAAGCTATGTTGCGTGCTGCGATATGCGGAGACACTAAAAGCACCACAGTAGAACACAGAATAAGATTATAAGTTGATGTAATAGCAAGTAAGAAGCAGTACAACTCAAGTTTAGTTATCGATTTTTGACTTTTTAGCCGGCTTTGGTGCCTTGGACATGAGCTTGGACATTAAGATTTTTCATGAATGGAGGACTAGCAGCCACGTTGCACGGGAAAATGTGAAGAGTGTTCATATGTAGTAAAAACCTGAGAAATCCGCCCGTTTTCGTCATTTGCTATTGAATCGACTTAATGTCAGATCCTTACTTTAGCCACACTTCTCTCTGAAACGGTTACATGTATCGTGTGCAAAGCTATGTCGCGTGCTGCGATATGCGGATACACTGAAAGCACATTAGTGGAACACAGAAGAAACTTCTAAGTTTATGTAATAGACAGTAAGAAGCAGTACAATTTAAGTTTTAGTTATCGATTTTGGATTTTTTAGCCGGTTTTGGTGCCTTGGACATGAGCAAGAACCTTAAGATGTTGCATGAAGGGAGGACTATCAGCCCGTTGTACGGTAGAATGTGAAAAGAATTCATATGTAGTAAAATCGTAAGAGATCCGCCCGTTTTCGTCATTTGCTATCGAATCGACTTAGTGTCAGATAGTCACATTTGCCGCTCTTCTGTATGAAACGGTTACATTTATCGTGTGCAAAACTATGTCGCGTGCTGCGGAATGCGGAGACACTAAAAGTACCATAGTAGAACACAGAAGAAGCTTTTAAGTTGAATTAATAACCAGTAAGAAGCAGTACGACTCAAAATCAGTTATCGACTTGTGATATTTTAGCCGGCTTTGGTGCCTTAGACATGAGCTAGAACTTTAAGATTTTGCATGAAGGGAGGACTAGCAGCCACGTTGCATTGGAGAATGTGAAGAGTGTTCATATGTAGTAAAAACCAGAGAAATTCGTTCGTTTTCGTCATTTGCTATCGAATCTACTTTATGCCAGATCGTCACATTGGCTGCTCTTCTCTCTGAAACGGTTACATTTATCGTGTGCAAAGCTATGTTGCGTTCTGAGGTAAGCGGAGACACTAAAAGCACCATAGTAGAACACAGAAGAAGCTTCTAAGTTGATGTAGTAGCCGGCAAGAAGCAATACAATTCAAGTTTTAATTACCGAAAATTGAATATTTAGCCGACTTTGGTGCCTTGTACATGAGTTAGTACCTTAAGATTTTGCATGAGGGGAGGTCTAGCAGACGCGTTGCATATGAAAATGTGAAAAGTGTTCATATGTAGTAAAGACATTCATCGTCTGCAAAGATATGTGGAGACACAAAAGCAACATAGTATAATACAGAAGCACATTCTACGAAGATGTAATCGCCAATAAGAAGCAGCACTATTCAAGATTTAGTTGTCGGTTATTCACATATTTGCCACCTTTGGTACATTGGACATGACCGAAGACCTAAAGATTTTGCATGAAACGACGTCTGGAAACCACATTGCACGGGGGAATGTGGAAACTGTTCATATGTAGTAAAAACTAGAGAAAAATGCCTGCGTTCGTCATTTGCAACTGAATCTATTTTATTGCAACATCTTCACATTGGCCGCTTTTGTTTCTGGAACGGTTACATTTATCATCTGCAAAATTTTGACGTGTTTTCCGGTATGAGGAAAAAACTGAAAACATCATATTAGAACACAGTAAAAGCTTCTAAGAAGATGTAATCGCAGGTAAGAAGCAGTACTATTCAAGTTTTAGCTATCGGTTATTCACTTATTTTCCGCCTTTGGTACATTGGACATGACCGACGACCTAAAGTTTTGCATGAAACGACGTCTGGAAACCACTTTGCACGGGGGAATGTGGAAACTGTTCATATGTAGTAAAAACTACAGAAAATCGCCAGCTTTCGTCATTTGCTACCGAATCTATTATATTGCCACATCTTCACATTGGCAGCTTTTCTCTCTGACACAATTACATTTATCGTCTGGAAATGTATGTCGCGTATTGCAATATGAGGAAAAAACTGAAAAAATCATATTAGATCACGAAAAAAGCTTCTAAGAAGATGTAATCGAATGTAGGAAGCAGTACTATTCACGTTTTAGCTATCGGTTATTTACTAATTTGCCGGCTTTGGTGCATTGGACATCAGTTTAAATGGCTCTGAGCACAATGGGACTCAACTGCTGAGATCATTAGTCCCCTACAACTTAGAACTACTTAAACCTAACGCACCTAAGGAGATCACACACATCCATGCCCCAGGCAGGATTCGAACCTGCGACCTTAGCAGTCGCACGGTTGGACATGAACTAGGACCTTAAGATTTTGCATGAAAGTACGTCTGTACGCCACGTTGCAACATCTTCACATTGGCCGCTTTTGTTTCTGAAACGGTTACATTTATCATCTGCAAAATTTTGACGTGTTTTCCGGTATGAGGAAAAAACTGAAAACATCATATTAGAACACAGTAAAAGCTTCTAAGAAGATGTAATCGCAGGTAAGAAGCAGTACTATTCAAGTTTTAGCTATCGGTTATTCACTTATTTTCCGCCTTTGGTACATTGGACATGACCGACGACCTAAAGTTTTGCATGAAACGACGTCTGGAAACCACTTTGCACGGGGGAATGTGGAAACTGTTCATATGTAGTAAAAACTACAGAAAATCGCCAGCTTTCGTCATTTGCTACCGAATCTATTATATTGCCACATCTTCACATTGGCAGCTTTTCTCTCTGACACAATTACATTTATCGTCTGGAAATGTATGTCGCGTATTGCAATATGAGGAAAAAACTGAAAAAATCATATTAGATCACGAAAAAAGCTTCTAAGAAGATGTAATCGAATGTAGGAAGCAGTACTATTCACGTTTTAGCTATCGGTTATTTACTAATTTGCCGGCTTTGGTGCATTGGACATCAGTTTAAATGGCTCTGAGCACAATGGGACTCAACTGCTGAGATCATTAGTCCCCTACAACTTAGAACTACTTAAACCTAACGCACCTAAGGAGATCACACACATCCATGCCCCAGGCAGGATTCGAACCTGCGACCTTAGCAGTCGCACGGTTGGACATGAACTAGGACCTTAAGATTTTGCATGAAAGTACGTCTGTACGCCACGTTGCACGGGAGAATGTGGAAAGTGTTCATACGTAGTAATAACCTGAGGAATTCAATCGCTTTCGTCGATTGCTATCGAATCGAAAGTATTACCAGATCTTCACATTGGCCGCTTTTCTCTCTGAAACAGTTACATTTATCGCCTGGAAATTTATGTCGCTTATTGCAATATGCGGAAAAAACTGAAAACATTATATTAGAACACAGAAAAAGCTTCTAAGAAGATGTAATCGAAAGTAGGAAGCAGTAATATACAAGCTTTAGTTATCGGTTATTCACTTATTTTCCGCCTTGGTGCATTGGACATGAGCAAGGACCTTAAGATTTTGCATGAGAGTACGTCTGTACGCCACGTTGCACGGGTGAATGTAAAAGATGTTCATATGTAGTAACAACATGAGAAATCCGACCATTTTCGACATTATCCTTCGAATCGACTTAATGCCAGATCGTCACATTGGCCGCTTTTCTCTTTGAAACTGTTACATTCATCGTCAGCAAAGTTACGTCGATTGCCGCGGTATGCGCAGACACTAAAGGCAAAATAGTAGAACACAGAGGATGCTTCTAAGAAAATGTAATCGGCCAGTAACAAGCAGTGTTATTCAAGTGTTAGTTATCAGTTATTCACATATTTGCCGGCTTTGGTACATTGGACATGACCGACGACGTAAAGATTTTGCATGAAACGACGTCTGGAAACCACATTGCACGGGGGAATGTGGAAACTGTTCATATGTAGTATAAACTGGAGAAAACCGCCCGCTTTCTTCATTTGCTACCGAATCTATTTTATTGCAACATCTTCACATTGGCTGCTTTTCTCTCTGAAACAGTTACATTTATCGTCTGGAAATGTATGTCGCGTATTGCAATATGCGGAAAAAACTGAAAACATCTTATTAGAACACAAAAAAAGCTTCTAAGAAAATGTAATCGAAAGTAGGAAGCAGTACTATTCAAGTTTAAGCGATCAGTTATTCACTTATTTGCGGCTTTATTGCATTGGACATGAGCTAGGACCTTAGGATTTTGCATGAAAGTACGTCTGTACGCCACGTTGCACGGGAGAATGTAGAAAGTGTTCATATGTAGTAAAAACCTGAGAAATCCATCGCTTTCGTCATTTGCTAACGAATCGAATGTATTGCCAGATCGTCCCATTGGCCGCTTTTCTCTCTGAAACGGTTACATTTATCGTCTGGAAATTTGTGCCATGTGTTTGCAATATGTGGAAAAAACTGAAAACATCATATCAGAACACAAAAAAGCTTCTAAGAAGATGTAATCGAAAGTAGGAAGCAGTACTTTCAAGTTTTTGCTATCGGTTATTCACTTATTTGCAAGCTTTGGTGCATTGGACGTGAGCTATAACCTTAAGATTTTGCATGAAATTACGTCTGTACGCCACGTTGCACGGGAGAATGACAAAGTTGTACATAATAGTAACAACATGAGAAATCCGCCCGTTTTCGTCATTTGCGTTCGAATCGACTTAATGCCAGATCGTAACATTGGCCGCTTTTCTCTCTGAAACGGTTACATTTATCGTATGCAAAATTATGTCGCGTGTTGCGGTATGCGGAAAAAGCTGAAAACATTATATTAGAATACAGAAAAAGCTTCAAAGAAGATGAAATTGCCAGTAAGAAGCAGTACTATTCAAGTTTCAGTTATCGGTTTATTCACTTATTTGCCGGCTTTGGTGCATTGGACATGAGCTACGACCTTAAGATTTTGCATGAAAGTACGTCTGTACGCCACGTTGCACGGGAGAATGTGAAAAGTTTTCATATGTACTAACAACATGAGAAATCCGCCCGTTTTCGACATTTGCCATTGAATCGACTTATTGTCAGATCGTCATATTGGCTACTTTTCTCTCTGAAACGGTTACATTTATCGTCTGTAAAGTTATGTCGCGTGTTGGGGTATGCGGAAAAAACTGAAAACATTATATTAGAACACAGAAAAAGCTTCAAAGAAGATATAATCATAATTAGGAAGCAGTAGTATACATGTTTTAGTTATCGGTTATTCACTTATTTGCGCCTTGGTGCATTGGACATGAGCTAGGACCTTAAGATTATGCATGTGAGTACGTCTGTACGCCACGTTGCACGGGAGAATATAAAAAATGTTCATATGTAGTAACAACATGAGAAATCCGCCCGTTTTCGACATTTTCCATCGAATCGACTTAATGTCAGATCGTCATATTGGCCGCTTTTCTCGCTGAAACGGTTACATTTAGCGGCTGCAAAAGTATGTCGCGTGTTGCGGTATGCAGAAAAAACTGAAAACATCATATTAGAACACAGAAAAAGCTTCTAAGAAGATGTAATAGCCAATAAGAAGCAGTACTATTCAAGTTTAAATATCGGTTTATTCACTTATTTGCCGGCTTTGGTACATTGGACATGAGCTAAGATCTTAAGATTTTGCATGAAAGTACGTCTGTACGCCACGTTGTACGGGAGAATGAGAAAAGCTTTCATATGTTGTAACACCATGAGAAATCCACCCGTTTTCGTCATTTGCCATAAGAATCGACTTAACGCCAGATCGTAATATTGGTCGATTTTCTCTCTGAATCGGTCACATTCATCGTCTGCAAAGTTATGTCTCTTGCCGCGGTATGCGGAGACACTAAAAGCACCATAGTAGAACACAGAAGAAGCTTCTAAGAAGATTTTATCGGCCAGTAACAAGCAGTAGTAGTCAAGTTTTAGTTATCGGTTATTCACTTATTTGCCGGCTTTGGTACATTGCACATGACCGACGACCTAAAGATTCAGCATGAAACCACGTCTGGAAACCACGTTGCACGGGAGAATGTGGAAACTGTTCATACGTAGTAAAAACTTCAGAAATCCGCCCGCTTTCGTCATTTGCTATCGAATCGACTTTATTGCCACATCTTCACATTGGCCGCTTTTCTCTCTGAAACGGTTACATTTATCGTCTGCAAAATTATGTCGCGTGTTGCGGTATGCGGAAAAAGCTGAAAACATTATATTAGAATACAGAAAAAGCTTCAAAGAAGATGTAATTGCCAGTAAGAAGCAGTACTATTCAAGTTTCAGTTATCGGTTTATTCACTTATTTGCCGGCTTTGGTGCATTGGACATGAGCTACGACCTTAAGATTTTGCATGAAAGTACGTCTGTACGCCAAGTTGCACGGGAGAATGAGAAAAGTTTTCATATGTAGTAACACCATGAGAAATCCGCCCGTTTTCGTCATTTGCCATCGAATCGACTTAATGACTGATCGTCACACTGGTGGCTTTTCTCTCTGAAACGGTTACATTCATCGTATGCTAAGTTATGTCGCTTGCCGCGGTATGCGCAGATACTAAAATCACTATAGTAGTCACAGAAGAAGCTTCTAAGAAGATGTAATTGGCCAGTAACAAGCAGTACTAGTCAAGTTCTAGTTATCGGTTACTCACTTATTTTCCGGCTTTTGTGCCTTGGACATGAGCTAGGACGTTAAGATTTTGCAAGAAAGTACGTCTGTACGACACGTTGCACGGGAGAATGTGGAAAGCGTTCATATGTAGTAAAAACCTAAGAAACCCGATCGCTTTCATCATATGCTATAGAGTCGAATGTATTGCCAGATCGTCCCATTGGCCGGTTTTCTCTCTGAACAGGTTACATCCATCGTCTGCAAAATTATGTCGCGTGTTGTGGTATGGAAAAATACTGAAAACGTTATATTAGAACACAGAAAAAGCTTCGAAGAAGATGTAATCGCCAATAAGAAGCAGTACTATTCTAGATTTAGTTATCGGTAATTCACTTATTTGCCGGGTTTGGTATATTGGACATGACCGACGACCTATAGATTTCGCATGAAACGACGTCTGGAAATCACATTGCGCGGGGGAATGTGAAAACTGTTCATATGTAGTAAAAATTTGAGAGATCCGCTCGGTTTCGTCATTTGCCATCGAATCGACTTAATGCCAGATCGTCACATTGGCCGCTTTTCTCTCTGAAACAGTTACATTTATCGTCTGGAAATGTATGTCGCGTATTGCAATATGCGGAAGAAACTGAAAACATCATATTAGAACACAAAAAAAGCTTCTAAGAAGATGTAATCGAAAGTAGCAAGATGAACTATACTATTGACTTATTTGCCGGCTTTGGTGCGTTAAACATCAGTTCAAATGGCTCTGAGCACAATGGGACTCAACTGCTGAGGTCGTTAGTCCCCTAGAACTTAGAACTACTTAAACCTAACTCACCCAAGGAGATCACACACATCCATGCCCCAGGCAGGATTTGAACCTGCGACCTTAGCAGTCGCACGGTTGGACATGAGCTAGGACCTTAAGATTTTGCATGAAAGTACGTATGTACGCCACGTTGCACGGGAGAATGTGAAAAGTGTTCATATGCACTAACAACATGAGAAATCCGCCCGTTTTCGACATTTGCCATTGAATCGACTTATTGTCAGATCGTCATATTGGCTACTTTTCTCTCTGAAACGGTTACATTTATCGTCTGTAAAGTTATGTCGCGTGTTGGGGTATGCGGAAAAAACTGAAAACATTATATTAGAACAAAGAAAAAGCTTCAAAGAAGATATAATCGAAAGTAGGAAGCAGTAATATACATGCTTTAGTTATCGGTTATTCACTTATTTGCCGCCTTGGTGCATTGGACATGAGCTAGGACCTTAAGATTATGCATGAGAGTACGTCTGTACGCCACGTTGCACGGGAGAATATAAAAAATGTTCATATGTAGTAACAACATGAGAAATCCGCCCGTTTTCGACATTTTCCATCGAATCGACTTAATGTCAGATCGTCATATTGGCCGCTTTTCTCTCTGAAACGGTTACATTTAGCGGCTGCAAAATTATGTCGCGTGTTGCGGTATGCAGAAAAAACTGAAAACGTCATATTAGAACACAGAAAAAGCTTCTAAGAAGATGTAATAGCCAATAAGAAGCAGTACTATTCAAGTTTAAATATCGGTTTATTCACTTATTTGCCGGCTTTGGTACATTGGACATGAACTAAGTTCTTAAGATTTTGCATGAAAGTACGTCTGTACGCCACGTTGCACGGGAGAATGAGAAAAGCTTTCGTATGTAGTAACACCATGAGAAATCCGCCCGTTTTCGTCATTTGCCAAAAGAATCGACTTAACGCCAGATCGTCATATTGGTCGATTTTCTCTCTGAATCGGTCACATACATCGTCTGCAAAGTTATGTCTCTTGCCGCTGTATGCGGAGACACTAAAAGCACCATAGTAGAACACAGAAGAAGCTTCTAAGAAGATGTTATCGGCCAGTAACAAGCAGTAGTAGTCAAGTTTTAGTTATCGGTTATTCACTTATTTGCCGGCTTTGGTACATTGCACATGACCGACGACCTAAAGATTCAGCATGAAACCACGTCTGGAAACCACGTTGCACGGGAGAATGTGGAAACTTTTCATACGTAGTAAAAACTTCAGAAATCCGCCCGCTTTCGTCATTTGCTATCGAATCGACTTTATTGCCACATCTTCACATTGGCCGCTTTTCTCTCTGAAACGGTTACATTTATCGTCTGCAAAATTATGTCGCGTGTTGCGGTATGCGGAGAAAACTGAAAACATCATATTATAACACAGAAATATCTTCTAATAAGATGTAGTAGCCAGTAAGAAGCAGTACTATTCAAGTTTTAGTTATCGGTTATTCCCTTATTTGTCGGCTTTGGTGCATTGGACAAGAGCTAGGACCTTACGATTTTGCATAAAAGTACGTCTGTACGCCAGAATACAGCATTTTCAGTTGTCAGACGGCTTCTAAAACCGAACTGTTCATTTGACAGCAAATTGTGTGATATCGAGTGATCAATTAACCTTACATGCACAGCCTTTTCGGTAACTTTTGCAAACACTGATGGCATAGAAGTAGGTCTAAAATTATCTATATTATCCCTTTCTCCCTTTTCATAAAGCGGCTTTACTGATGAGTACTTTAATCGGTCAGGAAACTGACCAACTCTAACGGAAAAATTGCAAATATGGCTAAATACAGGGCTAACATGTGCAGCACAGTACTTTAATATGCTTCTAGGCACTCCATCATATCCATGAGAGTCCTTAGTCTTCAGTGATATAGTTATTGACTCAATCTCTCTCTTGTTTGTATCACAGAGTATTTCAGACGTCAATCTCAGAAAGGTATTTGCGAAGAAATTTGTATGATTTCCTGTTGAAACTAAATTTTTATTTAGCTTGATTGTGACTACTTCTAACATTTTGATATAATTCGCCCTATGTTCTACATGAAATCATTATCGCACTAGTCAGCCAACTGTGCTGTCTATTACTGCTAGTACCCCATTCAGAATGTTCTAATGGAAAACAACTCTCAAAGAGCATGTGAAATGTGCCATGGAAAGCATTGTATTTATCATCTGTATTATTGGCACTATAAACATCTTGCCACTCTTGTTCCTTGACAAGTTTTAAAAACACTCTATTGCTGTTGGATTGACTTTCCTACGTTCTTTGTAACTAAATATGACATTGGGTTGAGTACAAAAACCTTTTAGTGTTAAAATTTGTGCATTATGGTCTGAAAGGCCATTCCCTTTTTTACTAACAGGATGCCCATCTAGTATTGAAGAACGAATAAAAATATTGTCTATAATTGTGCTACTATTCGCCTGCACCCTAGTTTGAAAAAAAAAAAACAAAACACAGTTGGCATCAGATCATATGAATTTAGGAGATCTACCAACATCATTTTTCTTGGGACCGAGCGAGGTGGCGCAGTGGTTAAGGCACTGGACTCACATTCGGGAGGTCGACGGTTCAGTCCCGCGTTCAGCCATCTTGATTCAGGTTTTCCGTGATTTCCCTAAATCACTCCCGGCAAATTCTGGGTTAGTTCCTCTCAAAGGGCATGGCCGACTTCCTTCCCCATCCTTCCCTAATCCGATGAGACCAATGACATCGCTGTCTGGTCTCCTTCCCCAAACAACCCAACCCCCCTTTTTCTTGCACAATCATATACAAAATTAATATTGAAGTCCCCACATATAACTACTTTCTGGTACTTCCTGCAAAGTGAATCAAGAACCCTCTCTAGCTTAAGCAAAAATGCTCTGAAGTTTGAGTTAGAGGCCCTATAAACACCAGCAATTAGAAGTTGAGTTTCACTAAATTCAACAAATGCTGCACAACTTTCAAATATCTGTTCAGTGCAGTGTCGTGATAAGTCTATGGACTCAAATAACGTACTGTTTTTTATGTACGGAGACACCTCCCCACCCCGCAAGGAACTCCTTGAGAAACAGCCAGGTAATATGTAGCCTGGTAAAGGAAGCCTATAAATTATCAATTTATTGAAGTGGTGCTCTGATATACAAATAATTTCAGCGTTAACATCTGTTAGCAGTTCACTAACTTTATCTCTAATAACTCTTATATTCTGATGAAATATGCCAATTCCTTCTCTACTTGGAAACATTACATCCTCTGGAGGAGAGCCCTTAGAGGCACGCCGGCCGCGGTGGTCTTGCGGTTCTAAGCGCTCAGTTCGGAACCGCGCGACTGCTACGGTCGCAGGTTCGAATCCTGCCTCGGGCATGGATGTGTGTGACGTCCTTAGGTTAGTTAGGTTTAATTAGTTCTAAGTTCTAGGCGACTGATGACCCCATATGTTAATTTGCATAGTGCTCAGAGCCATTAGAACCATTTTTGAACCTTAGAGGCACTTCCTTTAAGCTGGTATACCAATCAGCTGACTTCAGTATTAAAAAGGTGCAGCTCTAACACCAAATACTACAGGAATTTTTCCATGAGTGACACCACTACCGCCACCACCACCCACTACACTGTCACCTATAAGCTTAGGTAGCCTCTCCTTCGCATACCTATTGAGGTGCAGGCCATGCCTAGTGAAACCCCATCTACTGATAGACCCAACTGGCACCACTGAGATGTGATCCATGCCCTCTCCCATCACTGCACTCCCCAGCCCCACAATTACGCCCCCAACAGCCGCATTAAGGTGTGGCCGATCATTATGCTGAAACAGTTGCACGAAAAGCACATTAGTGCCACCAGTTTGAGTAGCTATCTTAACCAAGTCACCACTGACATCATAAAAAATGGTTCAAATGGCTCTGAGCACTATGCGACTTAACATCTGTGGTCATCAGTCGCCTAGAACTTAGAACTAATTAAACCTAACTAACCTAAGGACATCACACACATCCATGCCCGAGGCAGGATTCGAACCTGCGACCGTAGCAGTCGCACGGTTCCGGACTGCACGCCTAGAACCGCGAGACCACCGCGGCCGGCTCACTGACATCATACCCCCTGTCCCTATTGCGACTGCTCCCAGCACCACCCACTATCACTACCTGATCCTCCTTTGTAAAATTCTTACATAACTCCCCTATGCTTTCAGCCACCTGAGCCAACCCTGCATTAGGCTTCACAATGCTTGTGACCTGGTACTCACTCCACAAAACTTCTTGCAAATGCTGGCCCACACCTCTACCCGGTAACTACCTAGCAGCAGAACCTAGGCCTCCTAATTGCTGAGGACGGCTGCAAGTTACCTCCATATACAGCTACACGAGGCTCCTCTCCGCTCAACTTTGACAGTTTGTCGTATCTATTGCATGTATGCAAAGTAAAACTGTCTGACTACCTCCTTTTCCTATCTATCTTCTTGTCAACTACCAGTTCCCATTCCCCAGCACCCTTCACCCTCCTCAACTTATCTAGTTCCTCCTTTGCGCATTGTAACTGCACCTGAAGGGCACAGATCTTACGCTCCTGCTCCTCCATTAACTTGTTTCTATTACAGATTCTACATTCCCAGGACAGGATCACCCTCAAATGACCACTGGCTTCCCCACCGCATTCCCCCCAATGAAAATACTTTGAACAAATCCCACAGCTTAATCCACTACTCACAAACCTACGACATAGCAATCACTTCTCACTCACGATAAAATTTTACAGTTACTAAAAAAAAACTATACGTCTACGTTACCAAAGTTCAGTTACAAAAGCAGCACTATTTAAGAACTAACAACTATGGTCTCGAAATTCTCTGCCTACTAAGAAAGCAGCTACTTGTATTAATACTACTACAACACAGCCGATACCAATACCAGCAAAACTTCACAAAATTATTGGCTAAAACCAAAAAATTTAAACTAAACGCCAGTTGAAAACTAAAGCACGAAATTTACTAAACGACTTCAACACACTGAAAACTCTATAAAACACAGCGAGCGAACGATTACAAGAGTTTATTAAGTCATTATTTCGCCAAAAATGGCAAGCAACACCACTGCAATCTATTCAGTTTAATAACGTATTACAGAGCACAAACAAGTTCGTCAGTACTTAGCTTATAACCGCTGCAGATGCAGTGCACGCCGCAAAATGTAAACACGCTGATGAGGCGCGAGGCTTAGACGAACCATGGAAGCACACTTACACATAATAGACCACTCGAGTCAATACCACAGGAAGAAACACTGAGATAAATGAATATCCACTAATAATTTGCTTTTACGGCAAAAATAATAACACAAAAAAACTTTAAAATACGTAAATGAAGTCTAAAATTTATAAAACATTAACAAGCTATTTCAACAGCAGTGCAGCTCACGTGACGTCACACCCATGATGATCTGCCCCCCCCCCCCCCCTGGGAAGGTGGCTATCTACCCCACCTTCGAAATATGCCTATCTATCCCCCTCAGAAGATATCTACCGAGCTACCCATCCATGGAAGATCTCTGTCAACCTGCACCGCCCCTCCCCCCTCAGATGATGTCTGTGTACCTACCCACACCCTTGGAATATGTCTGTCTACCTAAATCCCCCCCCTTAGAATATGTATGACTACCTACCCCTCCCCACAGAATATGAATGTCTACCTACCCCACCCCTCGGGAGATGTCTGTGTACCTACCCCTCTCAGATGATATCTACCTACACCTCCCACATCGGAAGATTTCATACTACCTCTACCCCATCGAAAGCTGTCTGTCTCTCATCGCCCCACCACCTAATATGTAATTCTACCTACTTGCTCCTTATAAAATGTCAGTCTACGTAACTCTCCACAGGAGATGTCTGTCTACCTGCCCCCTCGTCAGATGTCTGCCTACCTCACCCCCCTAAGGAAGATGTTTGTCCACCTACCTCACCCTGTGAAGATGTCTATCTATACCCCCACAAAAACTCTCTCCCCACCTCGTAAGATGTCTATCACCCTGAAAGATGTCTCTCAACACCCCCCCCCCCCACACTAAGGAGAAGTCTATCTACCTACCTGCCCTCTCGGAATTTGTCTGTCTACCTATCCCAACCCCTACTCAGCCCCCCCCACTCGGAAGTTGTTTACCCCTGTCTCGGAAGATGTCTAGAGACCCCCAAACTTTGGAAGGCGTCTTCCAGCCCCTCAGGCGATGTCTGTCTACCCCCCCCCCCCTCAGAAGATGTCTGTCAGCATACCAACCACCCTGGAATTAGTCTGTCTACCTACCAACTGCCTCGGAATATATCTGTCTACCTCCCACCTCGGAAAATGTCTTCCAAACACAGTCTCAGAAAAGCCCAGTCTACCAAATGCCAAATTTCAACCCCCAGAAGATTTCTATCCAACCCCCCCCCCACTCGGAATATGTCTATCTACCTCCACTCTTGGTAGCTATCTACACCTCCCTCTCAGAGAATCTCTAACCCCACTCTCATAGGATGTCTACCTACCCTCACCACCATTCGAAGATGTCTACCCCTTGGAGGATGTCTACTCCACATGGAATATGTCTGTCTACCCACGTTGGATGATGTCTGTCTATCTACTCAGCCCCCCTGGGAAGATGTCTGTTAAACTACCACCCCTTGGAATTTGTTTATCTATCATTACCTGCACAAAATATGTCCATCAACCTACAATCTCCTTCTGAAGATGTCTGTCTACCTACAGCTCCCGCTTGGAAGATGTCTGTCTACCTACAACCCCTCAGAAGACGTCTGTCTACCTATTTCCACATCAGAAAATGTCTCTCATCTCCCCACCCTTAGAATATGTCTGTCTACCTACACTCCCCATCGGAAATGTCTGTCTACCTAAGCTCCCTCAAACCATGTCCGATTAGCTGTCCACCCCGGAAGATGTCTGTCTACCTACCCAACCATCAGAAGATGTCTGTCTACCTACCCCTCCCCCTCGGAAAATGTCTGTCTCTCATCCCCCTACCCTGAGTATATGTCTGTCTACTTACCTGCCCCCCCTTGGAAAGATCTCTGTATACCTAAACCCAGCCCTCAGAAAATGTATGACTACCTACCCCTTCCATTGGAAGATGTATGTTTTCCAACCCTCCCTTCGGAATATTTCTGCCTACCTACCATCTATCACAAAGGATATCTGTCAGCCTACAATTCCTTACTGGTGTCTGTCTACATACCCACCCACACTCGGAAGAAGTTTGTCTACCTGCCACTCCTTAGGAAATGTTGGTCTACCAAACCCCTTAGAAGATGTCTGTCTACCTATACACCTCTGATAAGACTGTCTACCTAACCCCCTCTGTAGATGCCTGTCTACCTACCCCCTTGGAATATGTCCGTCCTCCTACAACTCTTCAGAATATGTCTGCCTAACTACCCCCCTCTCGTAAGATATCTGTCTACATATCCCCCCCCCCCCCCCCGCATGATCTGTCTACCTACCCCCTTCCCCTGTCATAAGATGAATGTCTACCTAAACCCCTCAGAAGATGTATGCCTATCTACCCCCTTCAAATGATTCGATTTTATCCCTCCTGTGGGAGATATCTGTCTCCCTACCCCTACAGCTGAGGATATCTGTCTGCCTACCCAACCCCCCCCCCCCTCTTGGAAGTTGTTAAACTACCACTCCTCTGGGAAGATATCTACTCCCACATCAGAGAATGTCCACACCCCTCTTGGAGGATGTCTGTATACCAAAACGCATACTTTGGAAGATGTCTCCCCCCCTTTGAAAGATGTCTGTCTACCATGAACACCCCTCAGAAGATGTCTGAGTACTGAACTCACCCTCAGAATATATCTCCTCCTTACCTACCCCCCTCCCTTGGAATATGTCTGTCTACCTACCCATTTCCCATAAGAAGATGACTGTCTACCTTATTCCCCTCAGAAGGTGTATGTCTACATGCCACACCTCGGAACATGTCTGCCTACCTAAAACCCTCGGAAGAGGTCCATCTACCTCGCATCTTGGAAGATATTTATTTACACCCCTCTTGGAAGATATCTACCCCTGTGTTGGAGGATGACTACCTCCCTCTCGGATGATGTCTACCCTCTCTCTGAAATGTCTGTCTACATACCCTCCTCTCAAAAGATATTTCTCCTCCCTCAGATGATGTAAGTCTATCAACCCTCAAATGGAAAATGTCTGTCCTCCTAATCCCCCTCGGAAGATGTCTGTATACCTACCCACCTGTCTGTCTACGTACCCCCACTCCCATGATGTCTGTCTACCTCCCCCTTAGGTATATGTCTGTATACCTACACCCGTTCGGAAGATGTCTGTATACCAAACACTCCTCCGAAGATGACTATCTACCTACCCTGCCTCAGAAGGTGTCAGTCTACCTAACCCCTCGTTGGAAGATGTCTGTCTACAAAACTTCACTGGGAAGATGTCTGCCTACCTAACCCTGTCCATGATAATTGTCTGTTTACCAACACCTCTGCTTCGGAAGATGTCTGCCTACCCACAAATCCCACAACAGAAGAGGTCTGTCTACCTACTTACACCCCTTGGAAGATGTCTCTCTACATCCCTCCAGTCATAAAGTATTGTCTACCAACCCATACTTCTGAATATGTCTGTCAGCCAACCCCAGAAGATGATTGTCTAATTACCCCCTCATCTGAAGATGTCTGTCTACCTAGACCCCACGTGGAAAATGTATGTCTATGTACACCCCTCGGAAAATGTCTGTCTCCCTACACCCCCTCAGAAGATGTGTGTCTACCTACATGAACTTTTGTATGATATCTGTCTACGACGCCCGCACTTGGAAGATGTTTGTCTACCTACCGCAAACATTGGAATATGTCTGTCTATGTACCCACCAACCATCGGAAGATGTATGTCCACCTACACATCCCCCTCGAAAGATGTCTGTCTACCTACACTCATCAGAAGATGTTGTCTACTTTCCACCATCAGAAAATGTCTCTCTACCTACCCCTCTTGGCAAATGTCATTCTACGCCACCCCTCTGAAGAGGTCAGTTTACCTACAACCCCCCAGAAGAAGTCTGTCTAACTACCCCCCCTCTCGAAAAATGTCTATAGTCACCCTGCCTCGGACAATGTCTCTCTGCCTACGCCCCATCATGGAAGATGTCAGTCTACCCACCCACCCATCAGAAGAAGGCTGTCTAAACCATCCCCTCACATGATATGTCTGCCTACCAACCCCCTATTGGAAGATGTCTGGCTACCTACCCCACCCCACATCTGAAGATGTCTGTCTACCAACCCTCCACTTGGAAGATATCTGTCCTCCTACAACCCCTCAGAAGATGCCAGTCTACATAAACCCTCTCAGACATTATCTGCCTAAATACCCCTCCTCGGATGGTTTTGTCTACTTACACCCACAACCCGTCATAATATGAATGTTTACCTAAACCCCTCAGAATATGTATATTTATCTACCACACCTTGAATGATTTGTCTCTATCTTATCCCTATCTCGGAAGATGTCTGTCTCCCAACCCACCCCCTCTGAGGATGTCTGTATACCTACCCCCCTTCTCGAAAGTTGTCTGTGTACATTCACCACACATTTAAACATGTCTATCTATGTACCTCCTCTCGGAAGATATCTATCTATTGCCGCCATGGAAGAAAAGTATCTCCCCCCTCTCGGAAGATGTCAATCTACCACTCCTCTCAGAAGATATACACTCCCCATCTGAGAATGTCTACATCCTCTCTCGTAGGATGTCTGTCTACCAAACTGCATCCTTTAGAAGGTGCTTCCCACCCCTTGGAAGATGTCTGTCTTCCAACACCCCCCTCCACCCCTTGGAAGATGTCTTTCTACCGCACCCAGGCTCAGAAGATGTCTGCATACCTAACACTCCTCGGAAGATGTCTTTCTACCTACCCCCCCCCCCCCCCCCCAAATCAGAAGATGACTGTCGACGTTATCCCCCTCACAGAATGTCTAGACCCCTCTCGGAGGATACTGCTTACCAAACTGCATCCTTTAGAAGATGTTTCCCACCCCTTGAAAAATATCTGTCTTCCAACACCCCCCCTTGGAAGTTGCCTGTCTACCGAATCCAGCCTCAGAAGACGTCTCCATACCTACCACCACTCGGAAGATGTCTGTCTACCCACCCACCCCGATCAGAAGATGACTGTCGACGTTATCCCCCTCAGAAGATGTCTGTCTACATACCCTCCCTCAGAAGATGTCTGCCTAGCTAAGACCAGTGGAAGATGTACAACTGCCTCCCATCTCGGAAGACATCTACTCCCCCTCTCGGAGGATGACTATCTCCCTCTCCGAGGATGACTACCTCCTCTCTGAAGATGTCCGTCTATGTACCCTCCCCTCAAAAGATGTCTCTCCCCCCTCAGATGATTTATGTCTACCAACCCCCACATGGAAAATGTCTGTCCTTCTAACCTCCTTGGATGATGTCTGTGTACCTACCCAACTGGAAGATGGCTGTCTACCTACCACCACTCGGGACATGTCTGTCTACCTTCCCCCTAGGTATATGTCTGTATACATACACCCCTTCGGAAAATGTCTGTCTACCTACCCCATCACTTCAGAAGATGTAATTCTACTTACCACACTTCGGAAAGTGTCAGTCTACCTATGCCCCACCCTCAGAAACTATATGTCTACCTTGCCCCTTTGGAAGATGTCAGTTTACCAACCCCACTCAAAAGATGTCTGCTTACCTACTCTCCCATCGAAAGATGTCTTTCTACCTACCCCCTCTTGGAAGATTTTGTCTACCCCCTCTCTGAGATGTCATTCTACACCCACTTGGAAGATGCCTATCTAAACCCCTGGGAAGAAATCCCTCCCTCTAAAAATGCCTACCTAAACCCTTCCACATCGGAAGATGCCAATCTAGCCCCCTTCAGCTGATGCCTACCAACACCCACCTCATAAGATTATCTATCCATACCTTCCTCGGAAGAGGTGTATCTACCCCCTCAGAAGATGTGTATCTGCCCCCATCCTTGGAAAATGTCTATCTACCCCCCTCAGAAGCTGTCTCTCTACCCCCCCCTTGGAAGACGTCTACCCCCCTTCAGAAGATTATCTACCCAGCCCAGGCGGAAAATATCTGTATCCCTCCACTAGGAAGGTGACTATCAACCAACACCTCAGAAGATGTCTATCTATCCCACCCACAGATATCTACACCCACTGGAAGATACCTATCCCCACCTCAGAAGATGTCTATCCCCCAGGCGGATGTCTATAACTCACCTCATGAAAGATGCCTGTCTATCAACCCCCTCCTCTCAGAATATGTCTGACTACCTACCCCACCCCTGTTAAGATTTCCATCTAGCCCCTCCTCTCAGAGAACATTTATCCTAGACTCAGAAGATTTCTACAGCCTCCCTTCATTTGGAATGTGTCTACTGCCCATTCTGAATATGTTTGTCTACCTCCAAATTCTAGGAAGATGTCTGTATGTCTGTCTACCTCACAAACTCGGGACAAGTCTATCTATCCCCGCTATGGAAGAAATCTATCTAACCCCCTCTCGGAATATGTCTATCTACCCTCCTTGCCAAAGACATCTACACCCCATCTTCGAGGAGCTCTATCCCCCCATCATGAAAGATGCCTGTTTATCTACCCGAACCCATCAGAAGATGTAAGTGTACATACCATCACTTCCCACAGAAGATGTCTGTCTACTTACCGACATTTCTTGGAAGATGTCTGTCTACCGACCCCCCCCCCCCCCCAACCTTTGAAGATGTCTGACAACTCACCTCCCCCCATGGAAGAATACAATCTCCCCCCTCCCAGAAGATGTCAATCTACTCTCCCCCTCGAAAATATCTCCCCCCCCCCACCGGAAATTGTCTACCTCCCTCTCAAAGGATATCTGTTTACCTATTTGGCCCCAATCGAAAAATGTCTCCCCCCTTGGAAACTGTCGGTCTACCAATCCTCCCCCTTGAAGACGTCTGACTAAGAAACAACCACTCAGAAGATGACTGTCTAACTACCCCTCCTTGGAATTGTTTGTCTACCATTATCACCACAGAAAATGTCTCCCCCCCCCCCTCTTGGAGGATGTCTGTCTACCTACCACCCTTCAGAAGATGTCTGACCATGTACCCTGCTTTGGAATATGTCTGTCTACCTACCCCTCGCGGAAGATGTGTGTCTTCCTACCTCCCCACAGAAGATGTAGGTAAACAGATATCTTTCAAGAGGGAGTAGGTACACAGACATCTTGCAAGGGAGTGGTATGTAGACAGAAATTACCAAGGGGTGGGGAATAATTAGTCAGACTTCTTCCGAGGGGGGGGGGGGGGGGTAGGTATACATACATTTACTGAGTGTTCGTAGGTAGACAATCTTCTGAGGGGGTAGGCACAAAGGCACCTTTCGAGGGGGTTGGTAGACAGACATCTCCCATTGGTGGATTGGTAGACAGCCATCTTCTGAGGGGCGTACGTAGACAGACATCATCTAGAGGGGTAAGTAGACCAACATCTTCCAAGGGGGGTAGGTAGACAGACATCTTCTGAGGGTGTAGGAAGACAGACATCCTCGGAGGATGGGGGCAGGGGGTAGGTAGATAGACATCATCTGTGGAGGTGTGGATAAACAGACATCTTCTGAGGGGTAGGTAGACAGACATTTACCGAGTTGTGTTGTAGGTAGACACATATCTCCCAAAGGGGGGGGGGGGGGAGGGATAGGTAGACAGAGACTTTCCTGGTGGGTGGTTTGAGAATCTCCTGAAGGGGGGTTGGTAAACAGACTTCTTCTTAAGGGGGTAGGTACACAGACATCTACTGTTGGTGCGGGACAAATAGACATAATTCTTCTGAGGCTGGGGATGATAGACATCTTCCGAAGGAGGGCACGTAGACAGACATTTTCCAAGTTGGGCAGACTGACAGACATCTTCCGGGGAGTAGAAAGACATGGATGTTCCAAGGGTGGTAGGTAGACAGACATCTTCTGTGGGGGAGTAGATTGCCAGACATCATCTTAGTTTGGGTATGTAGACAGACATCTTCCAAGGGGAGGGAGTATATAGGAAGATACCTTCTGAGGGGGATGATAGACATCTTATGGGAGTAGGTAAACAGACATAGTTGATAGACATATACATTCAGAGGGGGTAGTTAGACAGACATCTTCTGAGTGGTGGAAAATAGACCACTTCCAAGGGGGAGGTAGGCATCTTCCTAAGTGAGCGGGCAGGTTGCCTGACATCTTCCATGGGGTAGGTAGCCAATCATCTTCCAAAGATGGGTTGGGTAGGCAGATATATTCAATGGGGGGTAGGTAGACAGACATCTTCTGAGATGGTAGTAGATAGACATTTCTGAGTTGGGGTAGAAAGGCATTGTCCAAAGTGGGTAGATAGGAATCTTCCGTGTGTGGATGGAGTAGGTAGACAGACATTTTCTGAAAGGGGTGCATCTTCTGTATGGGGGTAGGTAGACAATCATCTTCTGAGGGGAAGATGGGTACAGAGACATTTTACTGGGGGTAGGTAGACAGACATCTTCAAGGGGGTAGGTAGACAGACAACTGGGGGGGGGGGGGGGGGGGGTTGTTAGACAGACATGTTCTGAGGGGTTTTTAAGTAGACAGACATCTTCTGAGCAGGGGTAGTAGACATACAGCTTCAGAGGATGAGGGATATGTAGACAGATATCTTCTAAGGTAGCTTAGGTAGAGAGACAATTAGTGAGGGGGTAGGTAGACAGACATTATCCGAGGCTGGGTTGTAGGTAGACAGAAATAATCTGAGGGGTGTAGTTAGACAAGTATTTTCTGAGGCTAGGGGTATGTAGACAGACATTGTCCATGGGGATAGTTAGACACACCTTCTGAGGTATGGGGAGTAGGAAGACTGACATTTCCTGAGGATGGTAGGTAGGGTGTCACTTTCGAAGGGGGGGGGGGGTGGTAGTGAGAGAGACTTCATAAGAGGTGGGGGATGTTGGTAGATAGACATGTTCTGAGGGAGGTAGGTAGATAGACATGTTCAGAGGGAGGGGTGGTAGAAAGCAATATTCCGAATGAGTGTAGGTAGACATACATATTCCGAGGGGTGGTTGGTAGGCAGACATCTTTTGAGGTGGGGTAGGTAGGCAGTCATTTTCTAAATTTGGGTCCGTTGACAGACATCTTCCAAGAGAAGTGGGTATCAAGGCAGATATCTTCGTGGGGGGGAGCTAGGTAGCCAGACGTCTTCCGAGGGTGTTGGGTATGTAGGCATACATCTTCAAGGGCAGTTGGTAGACCGATATTTTCCAATGGGGGTAGGTAGACACACATACTACGAGTGGTGGTAGGTAAACACATCTTCCATGGGGTAGGTAGACAAACATCTTCCGAGGTGGGGTTGGTAGACATTCATTATCTGGGGTGTAGGTAGACTAACATTTTCGAGAGGGGTAGGACAGATATCTTCTGAGGGTGGTGTATTGGACAGACATCTTCCGAGGGGGTGTAGACAGACTACTTATGTAGGTGGTGGACAGACAACTGCTGACTGGGAGGGGGGGGTAGGTAGACATGTTTCAAGGGTACGGTAGATAGATATACTACTTCTGAGGGGGTGGTAGGTAGACAGACATCTTCTGAGAGGGGGCTGGTAGACAGATATTTTCCGTGAGGTGTTATAGGTAGACAGAAATCTTCCAAGGGGGGGTAGGTCGACTGACATTTTCTGAGGGGGCAGGTAGACAGACAACTTCTGGGGGGTAGATAGACATACATGTTCAGTTTGTGTGCATAAACAGAGACCTTCTGAGGTGGGTTAGGTTGGCAGCTATCTTATTAGTTTTGGCATGTAGAGGGAAGAGTATTGGTAGACAGGTATCTTCCGAGGGGGGTATGTAGACTGACATTGTCTAAGGGAGTTAGGTAGACATACACATTCCACAGGCAGATAGATAGACAGACATCTTCTGAGGGGGGTTAGGTAGCCATACATCTTCCGACAGGAGAGTTGGTGGACAGACACCTTCCAAGGATGGGGGGTAGGTAGACAGATATTTTCCAAGCGAGATTTAGGTAGACAGGCATTTTCCAAGGAGGGGTAGGTAGACAAACATCTTCCGAGGATGGTTGGGGTAGGAAGACAGACAGTGTGGGGTATGTAGACAGACATATTATTAGAGGGTGTATGTAGACAGACAGTATCCGAGGGCAGGTTGTAGGTAGACAGATATCTTACAGGGGGTGGGGTAGGTAGGCACGTATTTTCCAAGGCTGAGAGTATGTAGATAGACATAGTCCCGGTGGGCAATTAGACCGATATCTCCTGAGGGAGGGTAGGTACACAGACATCTTCAGAGTGGGAGGACAGGTAGACAGACACCTTCTAAGAGTGGGATGATAGACATCTTTCCAACTGGGAAAGATAGACATTTTACGAGGGGGGAGGAGTAGACATACATCCTCCATGAGGTGGTAGACACACATATTATGAGGGGGGGGGGGGGGTAGGTATAAAGATTTCTTATAAGGTGGGGTAGGTTGGTAGACATCTTCTGAGGTTGAGTATGTAGGCACCAAGGGTAGAGGATATGAAGACATATATCTTCCGAGGGGGGGGGGGGCAAGGTAGACAGAAATTCTCTAACAGAGGGATGATAGACTTCTTCCGAGGGAGGTAGGTATGCAGACATCGTATGAGGGGGTGTAGGAAGACATACATATACCAAGGCAGGGTAGGTAGACAAAAATCTTCTGAGGGGGGTTGGAAGATAGACCTCTTCTGAGAGCGAATGGAATACATACATCTTCCGAGGGGGTAGGAAGACAAAGTCCTCCAAGGGGGGGGGGGGGGGGAGATGAACAGACATCCACCAAGGGGGTTAGATGGATGGTCATCTTCTGTTGTAGTGGGAGGGGGCAGGTAGGCTTCCATCTTCTGGGTGGTCAGTAGACAATCATCTTCTGAGTTGTGGTTCAGTAGGCAATCATGTTCAGAGGGGGGTAGGTAGACAGACATCTTCCGAGGTGGGATGATAGACATCTTCCGAAGGGGTGGAAAGTAGACAGGCATTTTACAAAGTGGGGTGCAGGTGGACTGACATCTCCCATGCATTAGGTGGAAAATCATATTCCGAGGTCGGGTTCGATATACAGACATATTCCAAGGGAGGTGGTAGGTAGACTGCCATCTTCCGAGTGGGGATAGGTAGACATACTTTTCCCGAGAGGGGGTTGGGTAGACAGGCATTTACCGAGGGGATGGGGGGTAGGTAGATAGACATCTTCTGAAGGGGGGTAGGTAGACAGACATCTCCCGAGGAGGGGTGGTAGACATACAACTTTCGAGGGGCGGTAGGTAGACAGACATTTTCTGTTGGAGGGGTTGATTGACAGGCATCTTTCAGAAGTGAGGGGGTGCAGGTAGACTGAAATCTTCCGGGGGTATGTAGACAATCATCTTCTGAGGGGGTGTTGGGTAGACAGACATCCTCCGGGTTTTGGTAGACATAAATATTCCAAGGTGGGCAGGTAGACAGACATTTTCTGAGGGAGGGCCAGGTTGACAGACATCTTCAAATGGCGGGTTGGTAGACACACAACTTATGAGTGGGGGCGTAGGTAGAGAGACATGTCCGGAGGTGGGGTAGGTAGACATACATGTTCCGAGGGGAGTGGTGGCTAGTCATACATATTCCGAGTGTGTGTTTATGTGGGCAGACATCTTCCAAGAGGGGCTAGGTAGACAAACATCTTCCAAGGGGGGGGGGGGGGGGGGTAAGTAGACAGACATCTTCCATGTGGGGTATGTAGACAGACATATTCTGACAGGGTGAGGCAGGCATATACCGTGGTTCGGTAGATAGACAGGCATCTTCGAGGGGGTGCTAGGTAGACATACACCTTCCGAGGGTAGTGGTAGGAAGTCATACATCTTCCAAAGCGGTTTTTTCGGTTGTCAAATGTCTTCCAAGAGGGGGGTCTGCACACATACATCCTCCAGGGATGGGAGGAGGGTTTGACAGAGATCTTCGGAGGTGGGGTAGTCAGTTACACATCTTTTGAAGTGGGTGTAGGTAGGCAGACACCTTCTAAATGGCGGTACCTAGGAAGATATGCTGACATCTTCGGGGGGGGGGGGGGGGAGGTAGGTAGACAGACAGTTTCTGATTGTGAGAATGGTGGTGGTGGTGGTTAGTGTTTAATGTCTCGTCAACAACGAGGTCATTAGAGACGGAGCGCAAGCTCGGGTTAGGGAAGGATTGGGAAAGAAATTGGCCGTGCCCTTTCAGAGGAACCATCCCGGCATTTGCCTGAAACGATTTAGGGTAATCACGAAAAACCTAAATCAGGATGGCCGGAGACGGGATTGAACCGTCGTCCTCCCGAATGCGAGTCCAGTGTGCTAACCACTGTACCACCTCTCTCGATGTGTGAGAATGGTAGACAGACAGATAGGGTGGGAGATCAGAGACAGTCATATTCTGAGGGTGGGGTATGTAGACAGCCATCTTCTGAGGGGGTAGATAAGAGTCTTCTGAAGGTGATGGAGAGATAGTCATCTTCCAAGTGCAGGTAGATAGGAATCTTCTGAGTTGGGGTAGCTTCCGAGCTAGGCGATAGATAGGCATCTTCACAGGGGGGGATGTTAGATTGGCATGTTATGGGGTGGGGGGGGGGCGAGTAAACAAACATCACCCGATAGGTGGTATGTATAGAGACATCTTCCATGGAGTAGAAGGTAGGCAGACATCTTCTGAAGGGTGGGGTAGGGAGACAGACATCATCAGAGCAGTAGTAGGTAGACAGACATTTTCCGAAGGGGGTGTATGTAGACAAATATTTTCTTAGATGGAGGGTAGCTGGGCAGACATCTTCCAAGGGGTGGGGAGGGGGTAGGTAGACAGGCCTCTTCCAAAGGTGTGTAGGTAGACAGACATCTTCCAAGAAGGGGTATGTAGGCAAACATCTTCTGAAGGGTGGGTTAGGGAGACAGGCATCATCCACGTGCGGAGTAGGTAGAGAGTGATCTTCTGAAGGGGGTGGGGGATGTAGATAGAAAGACATATTTTGAGAGGCTGGTAGGTAGGCAGACATGCTCCAAACGAGGGGGGGGGGGAGTTAAGTAGACAGGTATCTTCCGAGGGTGTGTAGGTAGACAGTCATCTTCTGAGGGGGGAGGGGGTGGGAAAACTGACGTATTCCGGTTGGGGGGATAAGTAGAGAGTCATCTTCTGAGGGGGAAGTGGGTAGACACACATTTTCAGAAGGCGTGAGTAGCTAGGCAGACATATTACGAGGGGGGGGGGGGGTGGCGGGTGTACGTAGACAGTCATCTTACGAGGGGGGAGGGGGGTAAAAAGACAGGCATGTTCCAAGGTCCTCTATCAACTGCAAGACACCAGAACCGGCCTACAGTTGAATTTTCGATACCTAAAACTTGAGTAGTACTACTTCTTACCTGCCGATTGCATCAAATGAGAAGCTCCTATTTTGTTGTTTGTGGTGCGACCGCATACCTCAGCACATGACGTAAGTTTCCAGATGTATATGTAAACAGTTCCGTGAGCAAAGCTGCCACTGCGACGATCTGGCATTACGATTAGGCGCGTGAGTGCGTGTGAAATCGCTCTCTAAGTTTTCATACATTTATAGGTTTCAGATACATATTTTAACGGTTTTTGTGATAATATTTACTATATAAGATACTTATTAATGGTTTCTTCATTCACATCCGCCTTTCTTGGGTAGTGACCTGATATTTGCGAGTGTTTCGTATCGAGCAACTTAACTTCTTACCTGTGTTTACATTCCGCGCTGACCAGTTGCAGCTGTAGCGGCGCATCCAAAGCTAAGTACTAATTAGTTGTTTGTGTATAGTGGTTTATTTTGGAACTTTAGTAGTCTTCAATCGGTGTTCCTGTTGTTTCCTGGTGAAATAATTTCAGAAGAAATTGTCGCGAACTGTTTTCAGTTTCGTTACTGTGCCATTAGACGTTTGATAATCTTTCTGTTTTACCTTTTGTTTTATTTGCTGTTGATAAATACTGTTAATAATAGTAGCTACTTCCCTTGTACAGCAAGATTATGATTATTGTAGTCAGTTTTTTAACAGATTCTTATTGTACTAAAGGAACTTAAATAAATGCGAAAGGTTTTCTTAGGTTTTTAATATATATTAACACGTTTCACATTTCCCCGTGCAACGTGACGTTCAGACCTCGTTTGATGCAAAAGCTTGAGGTCCTCGATCATGTCCAAGGCACCAAAGCCGGCTAATAAGTCAGTAATCTATAACTAAAACTTCAATTGTACTGCTTCTTACTGGCCGAATACATCTTCTTAACACCTTCTTCTGTCTTCTACTGTGGTGCTTTTAGTGTCTCCGCAAACCGCAGCAGGCGACATAAGTTTGCAGACTATAAATTTAACCGTCTCAGAGCGTAAAGCGGCCGATGTGACGATCTGCCAATAAGTCGATTCGACAGCAAATGAAGAAAACGGTCGGATTTGTCAGGTTTTTACTACAAATGGACACTTTTCACATCATCCCGTGCAACGTGGCGTCCAGACAGCGTTTCATGCAAAATCTTAAGGCCCTAGCTCATGTCCAAGGTACCAAAGCAGGCTAATAAGTCAATAAATGATAACTAAAATTTGAATTGTACAACTTATTACTGGTTCTTTCTCGCTGATTACACCAACAGAGAAGCTTCATCTGTGTTCTACTGTGATGCTTTGACTGTCTCCGCATAACGCAGCACGCGACATAAGCTTGCAGATCTGGCAATTAGTCGATTAAATAGAAAATGACGTAAACAGGAGGATTTCTCAGGTTTTTACTACATATGAACACTTTTCACATTCTCCCGCGCAACGTGGCAGACAGACCTCGTTTCATGAACAATCTCAAGGTCATAGCTCATGTACAAATAACCAAAGCCGGTTAATAAGTCAATAATAGATAAGTAAAATGTGAATTGTAATGCTTCGTACTGGCCGATTACATCTTCTGAGAGTCTTCTTCTGTGTTCTACTATGGTTCTTTTAGTGTCTAAGCATAGCGAAGGACACGATATAGTTTTGCAGAAGATAAATATAACCATTGCAGAGAGAAAAGCGGCCAATATGACGATCTGGCATTAAGTCGATTCGATATCAAATGAGGAAAAGGGCCGAATTTGTCAGGTTTTCACTACATATGAACACATTTCACATTCCCCCGTGCAACACGGCTGCTCGACCTCCCTTCATGCCAAATCTTAAGGTCCTAGCTCATGTCCAAGGCACCAAAGCCGGCTAAAAAGTCAATAATCGATAACTAAAACTTGAATTGTACTACTTCTTACTGGCTATTACATCAACATAGAACCTTCTTCTGTGTTCTATTATGGTGCTTTTATTGTCCCCGCATACCGCAGCACGCGACTTAGCTTTGCAGACGATAAATGTAACCGTTTCAGAGAAAAGAGCGGGCAATATGACGATCTGGCAAAAGTCGATTCGATAGCAAATGACGATCTCACTTTAAGTCGATTTGATAACAAATGACGAAAACGGACGGATTTCCAGGTTTTTACAACTTGTGAACACAGTCTCGCTTGTACCGCGGCTGCTAGTTCTTCTGTGGTGCAAAATTGTAAGGTCCTAGCTCAAGTCCTACGCACCAAAGAAGGGTAAAAAGTCAATAATCGATAACTAAAACTTGAATTGTACTACTTCTTACTGCCTATTACATCAACTTAGAAGCCTCTTATGTGTTCTGCTATGCTGCATTTAGTGTCTCCGCATACCGCAGCACGCGACATAGATTTGCAGTCCATAAATGTAACCGTTTCAGAGAGAAGACCGGCCAATGTGACGATCTAGCTAAAAGCCGATTCGATAACAAATGACGAAAACGGACGGATTTCTCTGTTTTTTACTACGAATTAACACTTTTCACATTCTCTCGTGCAACGCGGCTGCTAGACCTCCCATCATGCAAAATCGTAAGGTCCTAGCTCATGTCAAAGGCACCAAAGCCTAAAAACACAATAATCGATATCTAAAACTTGTATTGTATTACTTCTTACTGGCTATTACATCAACTTAGAAGCTTCTTCAGTGTTCTACTATGGTGCATTTAGTGTCTCCGCGTACCGCAGCACGCGACATAGCTTTACAGACGATAAATGTAACCGTTTTAGAGAGAAGAGCGGCCAATGTGACGATTAGACTTTAACTCGAATCGATAACAAATGACGATAACGGACGGATTGCTCAGGTTTTTAATACATATGAACACTTTTCACATTCTCCCGTGCAATGCGGCTGCTAGGCCTCCTTTCATGCAAAATCTTGAGGTCCTAGCTCATGTCTAAGGCACCAAAGATGGGTAAAAAGTCAATAAACGATAGCTAAAACTTGAGTTGTACTGGTTCTTACTGGCTATTACATCATTTTAGAAGCTTCATCTGTGTTCTACTATGGTGCTTTTAGTATCTCCGCATACGCAGCACGCGCCATAGCTTTGCAGACGATAAATTTAACCATATCAGAGAGAAGAGCGTCTAATCTGACGATCTGGCATAAGTCGATTCGATAGCAAATGACGAAAACGGGCGGATTTCTCATTTTTTCACTACATATGAACACTTTTCACATTCCCCAGTGCAACACAGCTCCTAGACCTCCCTTCATGCAATATCTTAAGATCCTAGCTCATGTCAAAGGCACCAAAGCCGTGTAAAAGGTCAATAATCGATAACTAAAACAAAAATTGTAATGCTTAGTACAGGCTATCACATCATCTTTGAAGCTTCTTCTGTGTCCTATTATGGTGCTTTTATTGTCTCCGCATACCTCAGCACGCGACATAGCTTTGCACACGATAATTGTAACAGTTTCATTGAGAAGAGCGGCCAATATGACGATCTGGCAAAAGTCGAATCGATAGCAAATGACGAAAATGAGCGGATTTCTCCGGTTTTCACTACATATGAACACTTTTCACATTCCCCCGTCCAACTCGGCTGCTAGACCTCCCTTCATGCAAAATCTTAAGGTCCCAGCTCATGTGCAAGGCACCAAAGCCGTCTAAAAAATCAATAATCGATAACTTAATCTAGAATTGTACTGCTTCGTTTTGGGTATCACACCAACTTAGAAACTTCTTCTGTGTTCTATTGTGGTGCTTTTAGTGTCTACGCATACCGCAGTACGCGACATAGCTTTGAACACGATACATGTAACCGTTTCAGAGAGAAGAGTGGCCAATATAACGATCTGGCAAAAGTCGATTCGATAGCAAATGACGAAATCGGCGGTTTTCTCAGGTTTTCACTAAATATGAACACTTTGCACTTTCCTCCGTGGAACGCGGCTGCTAGAACTCCCTCATGCAAAATCTTAAGGTCCTAGCTCATGTCCTAGGCACCAAAGCCGTCTAAAAAGTCAATAATCGATAACAAAAACTTGAATTGTACTGCTTCGTACTGGTTATCACATCAACTTAGAAGCTTATTCTGTGTTCTATTATGGTGCTTTTAGTGTCTACGCATACCGGAGCACGCAACTTAGCTTTGCACACGATAAATGTAACGGTTTCAGACAGAAATGCGGGTAATATGACGATCTGGCATTAAGTCGATTCGACAGCAAATGACGAAAACGGGCGGATTTCTCAGCTTTTCACTACATATGAACACTTTTCACATTCCCCCGTGCAACGCGGCTGCTACACCCCCCTTCATGCAAAATCTTAAGGTCCTAGCTCATGTCCAGGGCACCAAAGACGTCTAAAAAGTCAGTAATCGATAACTAAAACTTGAATTTTACTGCTTCTTACTGGCTATCACATCAACTTAGAAGCTTCTTCTGTGTTCTATTATCGTGCTTTTAGTGTCTACGAATACCGCAGCACGCAACATAGCTTTGCACACGATAAATATAACGGTTTCAGAGAGAACAGCGGGCAATATGATGACCTGGCATCAAGTCGATTCGATAGCAAATGAGGAAAACGGCGGATTTCTCAAGTTTTCACTACATATAAACACTTTTCACATTCCCCCATGCAACGCGGCTGCTAGACCTCCCTTCATGCAAAATCTTAAGGTCCTAGCTCATGTCCAAGGAACCAAAGCCGTATAAAAATTCAATAATCGATAACTGAAACTTGAATTGTACTGCTTCTAACTGGCTATCACATCAACTTAGAAGCTTCTTCCGTGATCTATAATGGGGCTTTTAGTGTCTGCGCATACCGCAGCACGCTACATAGCTTTGCACACGATAAATGTAACTGTTTCAGAGAGATAACCGGCCAATATGACGATTTGGCATTAAGTCGATTCGATAGCAAATGACGAAAACGGGCGGAATTCTCATGTTTTCACTACATATGAACACTTTTCACATTCCCCCGTGCAACGCGGCTGCTAGACCTTACTTCATGCAAGGTCGTAAAGTCCTAGCTCATGTTCAAGGCACCAAAATCGTCTAAAAATTAAATAATCGATAACTAAATCTTGAATAGTACTGCTTCGTACTGGCTATCACATCAACTTAGAAGCTTTTTCTGTTTTATATTATTGTGCTTCTAGTGTCTCTGCATACCGCAGCACGCGACATAGCTTTGCACACGATGAATGTAACCGTTTCAGAGACAAGTGCGGCCAGTATGACGATCTGGCATTAAGCTGATACGATAGCATATGACGAAAACGGGCGGATTTCTCAGGTTTTCACTACATATGAACACTCTTCACATTCCCAGTGCAACGCGGTTGCTAGATCTCGCTTCATGCAAAATCTTAAGGTCCTTGATCATGTCTAGGGCACCGAAGCCGTCTAACAAGTTATTAATCGATAACTAAAACTTGAATAGTACTGCTACGTAATGACTTTCACAGCAACTTAGAAGCTTCATCTATGTTCTATTATGGAGCTTTTAGTGACTCCGCATACCGCAGCACGCGACATAGCTTTGCAAACCATAAATGTAACCGTTTCAGAGAGAAGAGCCGCCAATATGACGATCTGGCAAATGTCGATTCGATAGCAATGAGGAGAACGGGTGGATTTTCCAGGTTTCCACTGCATATGAACACTTCCCACATTCCCCTGTCAAACGCGGATGCTAGACCTCCCTCATGCAAAATCTTAAGGAACTACCTAATGTCCAAGCCACGAAAGCCGTGTAAAAAGTCAATGATCGATAGTTAAAACTTGAATTGGACTGCTTCGTACTGGCTATCACATCAACTGAGAGGCTTCTTCTGTGATCCATTATGGTGCTTTTAGTGTCTCCACATATCGCAGCACGCGACATATCTTTGCACACGATAAATATAACGGTTTCAGAGAGAATAGCGGGCAATATGACGATCTGAAATTAAGTCGATTCGATAGCAAATGACGAAAACGCACGGATATCTCAGGTTTTCTCTACATATGAACACTTTTCACATTCCCCCGTGCAACGCTTCTCTTAGACATCCCTTTATGCAATACCTTAAGGTCCTAGCTCATGTCAAAGGCACCAAAGACGTGTAAAAAGTCATTAATCGATAACTAAAACAAAAATTGTAATGCTTAGTACAGGCTATCACATCATCTTTGAAGCTACTTCTCTGACCTATTATGGTGCTTTTATTGTCTCTGCATACCTCAGCACGCGACATAGCTTTGCTCACGATAAATGTAACCGTTTCGAAGAGAAGAGCGGCCAATATGGCGATCTGGCAAAAATCGATTCGATAGCAAATGACGTAATCGGCGGATTTATCAGGTTTTTACTACATATGAACACTTTGCACATTCCCATGTGGAACGCGGCTGCTAGAACTCCCTCATGCAAAATCTTAAGGTCCTAGCTCATGTCCAGGGCACCAAAGACGTCTAAAAAGTCAGTAATCGATAACTAAAACTTGAATTTTACTGCTCCTTACTGGCTATCACATCAACTTAGAAACTTCTTCTGTGTTCTATTATGGTGCTTTTAGTGTCTACGAATACCGCAGCACGCAACATAGCTTTGCACACGATAAATATAACGGTTCCAGAGAGAACAGCGGGCAATATGATGATCTGGCATCAAGTCGATTCGATAGCACATGACGAAAACGGGCGGATTTCTCAGGTTTTCAATACATATGAACACTTTTCACATTCCCCCATGCAACGCGGCTGCTAGACCTCCCTTCATGAAAAATCTTAAGGTCCGAGCTCATGTCGAAGGCACCAAAGCCGTATAAAAAGTCAATAATCAATAACAAAAACTTGAATTGTACTGCTACGTACTGGCTATCGCATCAATTTAGAAGCTTCTTCTGTGTTCTATTATGGTGCTTTGAGGGTCTCCGCGTACCGCAGCACGCGATATAGCTTTGCACACGATAAATGTAACCGTTTCAGAGAGAAGAGCGGCCAATATGACGATCTGGCATTAATTCGATTCGATAGCAAAGGACGAAAACGGGCGGATTTCTCAGTTTTTCACTACATATGAACACTTCTCACATTCCCCCGTCAAACGCGGCTGCTAGACCTCCGTCATACAAAATCGTTCGGAACTACCTCATGTCCAAGCCACGTCTAAAAAGCCAATAATCGATAGTTAAAACTTGATTTGGACTGCTCCGTACTGTCTATCACATCAACTTAGAAGCTTCTTCTGTGATCCTTTATGGTGCTTTTAGTGTCTCCGCATACCGCAGCACGCGACAAAGCTTTGCACACGATAAATGTAACCGTTTCGAAGAGAAGAGCGGCCAATATGACGATCTGGCAAAAGTCGATTCGATAGCAAATGACGAACACGGGCGGATATCTCAGGTTTTCACTGTATATGAACACGTTTCACATTCCCCCGTGCAACGCGGCTGCTAGACCTCGCTTCATGCAAAATCTTAAGGTCCTAGCTCATGTCCAAGGCACAAAAGCCGTCTAAAAAGTCAATAATCTAAAACAAAACCTTGAAATTTACTGCTTCGTACTATCTATCACATCAACTTAGAAGCTTTTTCTGTGTTCTACTATGGTGCTTTTAGTGTCTCCGCATACCGCAGCACGCGACATAGCTTTGTACACGATAAATGTAGCGGTTTCAGAGAGAATAGCGTGCAATATGACGATCTGAAATTAAGTTGATTCGATAGCAAATGGTGAAAACGCTCGGATATCTCAGGTTTTCTCTACATATGAACACATTTCACATTCCCCCGTGCAACGCGTCTCTTAGACATCCCTTTATGCAATATCTGCAGGTCCTAGGTCATCTCAAAGGAACCAAAGCCGTCTAAAAAGAAAATAATCGATAGATAAAACTTGAATTGTACTGCTTCGAACTGGCTATCACATCAACTTAGAAGCTTCTTCTGTGTTCTATTATGGTGATTTTAGTGTCTCCGCATACCTTAGCACGCGATATAGCTTTGCACACGATAAATCTAACGGTTTCAGAGAGAAAAGCGGGCAATTTGACGATCTGGCATTAAGCTGATACGATAGCAAATGACGAAAATGGGCGGATTTCTCAGGTTTTCACTACATATGTTCAATTTTCACATTCCCCCGTGCAACGCGGCTGCTAGACCACACTTCATGAAAAATCTTAAGGTCCGAGCTCATGTCGAAGGCACCTAAGCCGTATAAAAAGTCAATAATCGATACCAAAAACTTGAATAGTCCTGCTACGTACTGGCTGTCACATCAACTTAGAAGCTTCTTCTGTGTTCTATGATGGTGCTTTGAGGGTCCCCGCGTACCGCAGCACGCTACATAGCTTTGCACACGATAAATGTAACCGTTTCAGAGAGAAGACCAGTTATAAGACGAACTGGCAAAAGTCGATTCGATAGCAAATGACGAAATGGCGGATTTCTAAGGTTTTCACTACATATGAACACTTTTCACATTACCCCGTGCAACGCGGCTGCTAGACGTCCCTTCATGGAAAATCTTAAGGTCCTAGCTCATGTGCAATGCACCATAACCGTCTAAAAGGTCAATATCCGATAACTAAAACTTGAATTGTACTGCTTCGTTTTGGCTATCACACCAACTTAGAACCTTCTTCTGTGTTCTATTATGGTGCTTTTAGTATCTCCGCATACCGCAGCACGCGACAAAGCTTTGCACACGATAAATGTCACTGCTTCAGAGAGAAGAGCCGAAAATATGACGATCTGGCAAATGTCGATTCGATAGCAAATCACGAAAACGGGTGTATTTGGCAGGTTTTCACTACATATGAACACTTTTCACATTCCCCAGTGCATTACGGCTGCTAGACCTCCCTTCATGCAAAATCTTAAGGTCCTAGCTCATGTCCAAGGCACCAAAGCCGTCTAAGAAGTCAATATCGATAACTGAAACTTGATTTGTACTGCTTCTTACTGGCTATCACTTCAACTTAGAAGCTTCTTCTGTGATCCATTATCGTGCTTTTAGTGTCTCCGCATAACGCAGCACGCGACATGGCTTTGCACACGAATAATGTAACCGTTTCAGAGAGATGAGCGCGAAATATGACGATCTGGCATTAGGTCGATTCGATGGCAAATGACGAAAACGGGCGGATTCCTCAGGTTTTCACTACATATGAACACTTTTCACATTCCCCAGTGCATGACGGCTGCTAGACCTCCCTTCATGCAAAATCTTATGGTCCTACCTCGCGTCAGAGGCAACAAAGCCGTCTAAAAAGTCAATACTCAAAAATTAAAACTTGAATTGTACTGCGTCGTAGTGGCTATCACATCAACTTAGAAGCTTCTTCTTTGATATATTATGGTGCTTTTAGTGACTCTGCATACCGCACCACGTGACATAGCTTCGCACACTATAAATGTAACCGTTTCAGAGAGAAGTACGTCCAATATGACGATCTGGCATTAAGTCGATTCGATAGCAAATGAAGAAAACGGGCGGGTTTATCAGGTTTTCACTACATATGAACACTTTTCACATTACCCCGTGTAACGCGGCTGCTGGATCTCCCTTCATGCAAAATTTTAAGGTCCTAGCTCATGTGCAAGGCACCTAAGCCGTCTAAAAAGTCAATAATCGATATCTAAAACTGGAATTGTACTGCATCTAACTGGCTATCACATCAACTTAGAAGCTTCTTCTATTATGGAGGTTTTAGTGTCTCCGCATACCGCAGCACGCGACATAGCTTTGCACACGATAAATGTAACCGTTTCAGTGAGAAGAGCCGCCAATACGACGATCTTTCAAACGTCGATTCGATAGCAAATGAAGAGAACGGGCGGATTTCCCAGGTTTTCACTACATATGAACACTTCTCACATTCCCCCGTCAAACGTGGCAGCTAGACCTCCCTAATGCAAAATCTTAAGGACCTACCTCATGTCCAAGCCACGAAAGCCGTCTAAAAAGTCAATAATCGATAGTTAAAACTTGAATTGGACTGCTTCGAACTGGATATCACATCAACTTAGAAGCTTCTTCTTTGATCTATTATGGTGCTTTTAGTGTCGCTCCATACCGCAGCACGCGACATACCTTTGTACACGATAAATGTGACGGTTTAGGAGAGAATAGCGGGCAATATGACGATCTGAAATTAAGTGGATTCGATAGCAAATTACGAAAACGCTCGGATATCTCAGGTTTTCTCTACACATGAACAATTTTCACATTCACCCGTGCATCGCTTCTCTTAGTCATCCCTTTATGCAATGTCTTAAGGTCCTAGCTCATCTCAATGGAACCAAAGCCGTCTAAAAAGTCAATAATCGATAACTAAAACTTGAATTGTACTGCTTCGTACTGGCTATTACATCAACTTAGAAACTTCTTCTGTGTTCTATTATGTTGCTTTTAGTGTCTACGCATACCGCAGCACACGACATAGCTTTGAACACGATAAATGTAACCGTTTCAGAGAGAAGAGCGGCCAATATGACGATTTGGCGTTAAGTCGATTCGATAGCAAATGACGATATCGGCGGTTTTCTCAGGTTTTCACTACATATGAACACTTTTCACATTCCCCCGTGCAACGTGGCTGCTAGAACTCCCTCATGCAAAATCGTAATGTTCTAGCTCATGTCCAAGGCACCAAAGCCGTCTAAAAAATCAATAATCTATAACTAAAAGTTGAATTGCTGTTTCGTACTAGCTATCACATCTTCCGTGTTCTATAATGGTGCTTTTAAGGTCCAGGCATTCCGCAGCACGCGACAGAGCTTTGCACACGATAATTGTAACCGTTTCAGAGAGAAGAGCGGCCAATATAGCGATCTGGCATTATGTCGATTCGATAACCAATGACGAAAACGGGCGGATATTTCAGGTTTTCACTACATATGGACACTTTTCACATTCCCCCGTTCAACGCGGCTGCTAGACCTCCCTTCATGCAAAATCTTAAGGTCCTAGCTCATGTCCAAAGCACCAAAGCCGTCTAAAAAGTGAATAATCGATGACTTAAACTAGATTTGTACTGCTTCGTTTTCGCTATCACACCAACTTAGAAATATCTTCTCTGTTCTATTATGGTGCTTTTATTGTCTACGCATACCGCAGCACGCGACATACTTTTCACACGATAAATGTAACCGTTTCAGAGAGAAGAGCGGCCAATATGACGATCTGACAAAAGTCGATTCGATAGCAAATGACGTAATCGGCGGATTTCTCGGTTTTTACTACATATGAACACTTTGCACATTCCCCCGTGCAACGCGGCTGCTAGAACTCCCTCATGCAAAATCTTAATATCCTAGCTCATGTCCAGTGCACCAAAGCCGACTAAAATGTCAGTAATCGATAGCTAAAAGAATTATTTTACGGCTTCTTACTGGCTATTACGTCAACTTAGAAGCTTCTTCTGTGTTCTACTATGGTGCTTGTAGTGTCTCCGCATTCCGCAGCACGCGACATAGCTTTGCACACGACAAATGTAACCGTTTCAGAGAGAATTCCGGCCAATATGACGATCTGGCATTAAGTCGATTCGATAGCAAATGACGAAAACGAGCCGATTTCTCAGGATTTCACTACATGTGAACACTTTTCACATTCCCCCGTGCAACGCGGCTGCTAGACTCCTTTCATGAAGGTGGTAAGGTCCTAGCGCATGTACATGGCACCAAAATCATCTAATAAGTCAATAAACTGTAACAAAATCCTCAATTTTACTGCTTCGTACTGGCGATCACATCAATCTAGAAGCTTTTTCTGTGTTCTATTATGGTGCTTCTAGTGTCTCCGCATACCACATCACGCGACATAGCTTTTCACACGATAAATGTAACCGTTTCAGAGTGAAGAGCTGCCAATATGACGATCTGGCATTAAGTCGATTCGATAGCAAATGACGAAAAAGGGCGGATTTCTCACGTTTACACTACATATGAACACTTTTCACATTCCCCCGTCCAACGCGGTTGCTAAACCTCCCGTCATGCAAGGTCGTAAGGTCCTAGCTCATGACCAAGTCACCAAAATCGTCTGAAAAGTCAATAATCGATAACTAAAACTTCAATTGTACTGCTTAGGACTGACTATCTCATCAACTTAGAAGCTTTTCTGTGTTCTATTATGTTGCTTTTAGTGTCTCCGCATACCACAGCAGCGACATTGCTTTGCACACGATAAATGTAACCGTTTCAGAGAGAATACCGGCCAATATGACGATCTGTCATTAATTTGATTCGATAGCAAATGACGAAAACGGGCCGATTTCTCAGGTTTTCACAACGTATGAACACTTTTCACATTCCCCAGTGCAACGCGTCTACTAGACCTACCTTTATGCAAAATCTTAAGGTCCTAGCTCATTTCCAAGGCACCAAAGCCGTTTAAAAAGTCAATAATCGATAACTGAAACTTGAAATGTACTGCTTCGGACTGGCTATCAAACCAATTTAGAAGCTTCTTTTGAGTTCTGTTATGGTGCTTTTAGTGTCTCCGCATACCGCAGCACGCGACATAGCGTTGCACACGATAAATGTAACCGTTTCAGAGAGAAGAGCGGGCAATATGACGATCTGGCATTTAGTCGATTCGATAGCAAATGACGAAAACGGGGGGATTTCTCAGGTGTTCACTACATATGAACACTTTTCACATTCCCCCGTGCAACGTGGATGCTAGACCTCCCTTCATGCAAGGTCACAAGGTCCTATCCCATGTCCAAGGCACAAAATCGTCTAAAAATTCAATAATCGATAAATAAAACTTGAATTGTACTGCTTCGTACAGGCTATCACATCAACCTAGAAGCTTCTTCTGTGTTCTAGTATGGTGCTTCTAGTGTCTCCACATACCTCAGCACGCGACATAGCTTTGAACACGAAAAAAATAATAGTTTCCGAGAGAAGAGCGGCCAATATGACGATATGGCATGAAGTCGATTCGATAGCAAATGATGAGAACTTGCCGAATTCTCAGGTTTTCACTACATATGAACACCTTTCACATACCCCCATCCAACTCGGCTGCTAGAACTTCCTTCATGCAAAATCATAAGGTCCTAGCTCATGTCCAAGGCACCAAAGCCGTCTAAAAAGTAAATAATCGTTAACTAAAACTTGAATTGGACTGCTACGTACTGGCTATCACTTCAACTTAGAAGCTTCTTCTGTGTTCTATTATGATGCCTTTAGTGTCTAGACATACCGCAGCACGCGACATAGCTTTGCACAGGATAAATGTAACCGTTTAAGAGAGAAGAGAGGCCAATATGACGATCTGGCATTAAGTCGATTCGATAGCAAATGACGAAAACGAGTGGATTTCTCAGGATTTCACTACATTTGAACACTTTTCACATTCCCCCGTCCAACGTGGCAGCTAGACTGCTTTCATGCAAGGTCTTAAGGTCCCAGCGCATGTCCAAGGCACAAATATCGTCTAAAAAGTCAATAATCGATAACTAAATCTTGAATTGTACTGCTTCGTACTGGCTATCACATCAACCTAGAAGCTTCTTCTGTGTTCTATTATGGTGCTTCTAGTGCCTCCGCAACAACAGCACGCGACATAGCTTTGCACACGAAAATAATAATCGTTTCCGAGAGAAGAGCGTCCAATATGACGATATGGCATGAAGTCGATTCGATAGCAAATGACCAAAACGGGGGGATTTCTCAGGTTTTCACTACATATGAACACATTTCACATTCCCCCGTGAAAGACCGGTGCTAGAACTCCCTCATGCAAAATCTTAACGTCCAAGCTCATGTCCAAGGCACCAAAGCCGTCTAAAAAGTCAACAATCGATAGCTAAAAATTGAATTGTACTGCTTCGTTTTGGCTATCACACCATCTTAGAAGCTTCTTATGTTTTCTATTATCGTGCCTTTAGTGTCTCCACATACCGCAGCACGCGACAAAGCTTTGCACACGATAAATGTAACCGTTTCAGAGAAAAGAGCGCCCAATATGACGATCTGGCTAAAGTCTATTCCATAGCAAATAACGAAAACGGGCGAATTTCTCAGGTTTTTACAACATATGAACACTTTTCACATTCCCCCGTGCAACGCGGCTGCTAGACCTCCCTTCATGCAAAATCTTAAGGTCCTGGATCATGTCCAAGGCACCGAAGCCGTCTGAAAAGGTAATAATCGATACCTAAAACTTGAATTGTACTGCTGCGTACTTTCTATCACATCAACTTAGAAGCTTATTCTGTGTTCTATTATGGAGCTTTTAGTGTCTCCGCATACCGCAGCACGCGACATAGCTTTCATAGCTTTGCACACGAGAAATGTAAACATTTCAGAGAGAAGAGCGGCCAATATGACGATCTGGCATTAAGTCGATTCGATAGCAAATGACGAAAACGAGCGGATTTCTCAGGATTTCACTACATATGAACACTTTTCACATTCCCCCGTGCAACGCGGCTGCTAGACTCCTTTCATGCAAGGTCGTAAGGTCCTAGCGCATGTACATGGCACCAAAATCGTCTAAAACGTCAATAATCTGTAACTAAATATTGAATTGCACTGCTTCGTACTGGCGATCACATCAACCTAGAAGCTTTTTCTGTGTTCTATTATAGTGCTTCTAGTGTCTCCGTATTCCACAGCACGCGACATAGCTTTGCACACGATAAATGTAACCGTTTCAGAGTGAAGAGCTGCCAATATGGCGATCTGGCATTAAGTCGATTCGATAGCAAATAACGAAAACGGGCGAATTTCTCAGGTTTTTACAACATATGAACACTTTTCACATTCCCCCGTGCAACGCGGCTGCTAGACCTCCCTTCATGCAAAATCTTAAGGTCCTAGCTCATGTCCAAGGAACCAAAGCCGTTTAAAAAGTCAATAATCGATAACTGAAACTTGAAATGTATTGCTTCGGACTGGCTATCACACCAATTTAGAAGCTTCTTTTGTGTTCTGTTATGGTGCGTTTAGTGTCTCCGCATACCGCAGCACGCGACATAGCGTTGCACTCGATAAATGTAACCGTTTCAGAGAGAAGAGCGGGCAATTTGACGATCTGGCATTTAGTCGATTCGATAGCAAATGACGAAAACGGGGGGATTTCTCAGGTGTTCACTACATATGAACACTTTTCACATTCCCCCGTGCAACGTGGATGCTAGACCTCCCTTCATGCAAGGTCACAAGGTCCTATCCCATGTCCAAGGCACAAAATCGTCTAAAAATTCAATAATCGATAAATAAAACTTGAATTGTACTGCTTCGTACAGGCTATCACATCAACCTAGAAGCTTCTTCTGTGTTCTAGTATGGTGCTTCTAGTGTCTCCACATACCACAGCACGCGACATAGCTTTGAACACGAAAAAAATAATAGTTTCCGAGAGAAGAGCGGCCAATATGACGATATGGCATGAAGTCGATTCGATAGCAAATGATGAAAACTTGCCGAATTCTCAGGTTTTCACTACATATGAACACCTTTCACATACCCCCATCCAACGCGGCTGCTAGAACTTCCTTCATGCAAAATCATAAGGTCCTAGCTCATGTCCAAGGCACCAAAGCCGTCTAAAAAGTAAATAATCGTTAACTAAAACTTGAATTGGACTGCTACGTACTGGCTATCACTTCAACTTAGAAGCTTCTTCTGTGTTCTATTATGATGCCTTTAGTGTCTAGACATACCGCAGCACGCGACATAGCTTTGCACAGGATAAATGTAACCGTTTAAGAGAGAAGAGAGGCCAATATGACGATCTGGCATTAAGTCGATTCGATAGCAAATGACGAAAACGAGTGGATTTCTCAGGATTTCACTACATTTGAACACTTTTCACATTCCCCCGTCCAACGTGGCAGCTAGACTGCTTTCATGCAAGGTCTTAAGGTCCCAGCGCATGTCCAAGGCACAAATATCGTCTAAAAAGTCAATAATCGATAACTAAATCTTGAATTGTACTGCTTCGTACTGGCTATCACATCAACCTAGAAGCTTCTTCTGTGTTCTATTATGGTGCTTCTAGTGCCTCCGCAACAACAGCACGCGACATAGCTTTGCACACGAAAATAATAATCGTTTCCGAGAGAAGAGCGTCCAATATGACGATATGGCATGAAGTCGATTCGATAGCAAATGATCAAAACGGGGGGATTTCTCAGGTTTTCACTACATATGAACACATTTCACATTCCCCCGTGAAAGACCGGTGCTAGAACTCCCTCATGCAAAATCTTAACGTCCAAGCTCATGTCCAAGGCACCAAAGCCGTCTAAAAAGTCAACAATCGATAGCTAAAAATTGAATTGTACTGCTTCGTTTTGGCTATCACACCATCTTAGAAGCTTCTTATGTTTTCTATTATCGTGCCTTTAGTGTCTCCACATACCGCAGCACGCGACAAAGCTTTGCACACGATAAATGTAACCGTTTCAGAGAAAAGAGCGCCCAATATGACGATCTGGCTAAAGTCTATTCCATAGCAAATAACGAAAACGGGCGAATTTCCTAGGTTTTTACAACATATGAACACTTTTCACATTCCCCCGTGCAACGCGGCTGCTAGACCTCCCTTCATGCAAAATCTTAAGGTCCTGGATCATGTCCAAGGCACCGAAGCCGTCTGAAAAGGTAATAATCGATACCTAAAACTTGAATTGTACTGCTGCGTACTTTCTATCACATCAACTTAGAAGCTTATTCTGTGTTCTATTATGGAGCTTTTAGTGTCTCCGCATACCGCAGCACGCGACATAGCTTTCATAGCTTTGCACACGAGAAATGTAAACATTTCAGAGAGAAGAGCGGCCAATATGACGATCTGGCATTAAGTCGATTCGATAGCAAATGACGAAAACGAGCGGATTTCTCAGGATTTCACTACATATGAACACTTTTCACATTCCCCCGTGCAACGCGGCTGCTAGACTCCTTTCATGCAAGGTCGTAAGGTCCTAGCGCATGTACATGGCACCAAAATCGTCTAAAACGTCAATAATCTGTAACTAAATCTTGAATTGCACTGCTTCGTACTGGCGATCACATCAACCTAGAAGCTTTTTCTGTGTTCTATTATAGTGCTTCTAGTGTCTCCGTATTCCACAGCACGCGACATAGCTTTGCACACGATAAATGTAACCGTTTCAGAGTGAAGAGCTGCCAATATGGCGATCTGGCATTAAGTCGATTCGATAGCAAATAACGAAAACGGGCGAATTTCTCAGGTTTTTACAACATATGAACACTTTTCACATTCCCCCGTGCAACGCGGCTGCTAGACCTCCCTTCATGCAAAATCTTAAGGTCCTAGCTCATGTCCAAGGAACCAAAGCCGTTTAAAAAGTCAATAATCGATAACTGAAACTTGAAATGTACTGCTTCGGACTGGCTATCACACCAATTTAGAAGCTTCTTTTGTGTTCTGTTATGGTGCGTTTAGTGTCTCCGCATACCGCAGCACGCGACATAGCGTTGCACTCGATAAATGTAACCGTTTCAGAGAGAAGAGCGGGCAATTTGACGATCTGGCATTTAGTCGATTCGATAGCAAATGACGAAAACGGGGGGATTTCTCAGGTGTTCACTACATATGAACACTTTTCACATTCCCCCGTGCAACGTGGATGCTAGACCTCCCTTCATGCAAGGTCACAAGGTCCTAGCCCATGTCCGAGGCACAAAATCGTCTAAAAATTCAATAATCGATAAATAAAACTTGAATTGTACTGCTTCGTACAGGCTATCACATCAACCTAGAAGCTTCTTCTGTGTTCTAGTACGGTGCTTCTAGTGTCTCCGCATTCCGCAGCACGCGACATAGCTTTGCACACGATAATTGTAACCGTTTCATAGAGAAGAGCGGCAAATATGACGATCTGGCAAAAGTCGATTCGATAGCAAATGACGAAAACGGGCGGATTTCTCATTTTTCATCTACATATGAACACTTTTCACATTCCCCCGTGCAACGCGGTTGCTAGAACTCGCTTCATGCAAAATCTTAAGGTCCTGGATCATGTCCAAGGCACCGAAGCCGTCTAAAAAGGTAATAATCGATACCTAAAACTTGAATTGTACTGCTGCGTACTTTCTATCACTTCAACTTAGAAGCTTATTCTGTGTTCTATTATGGAGCTTTTAGTGTCTCCGCATACCGCAGCACGCGACATAGCTTTGCACACGACAAATGTAACCGTTTCAGAGAGAATTCCGGCCAATATGACGATCTGGCATTAAGTCGATTCGATAGCAAATGACGAAAACGAGCCGATTTCTCAGGATTTCACTACATGTGAACACTTTTCACATTCCCCCGTGCAACGCGGCTGCTAGACTCCTTTCATGCAAGGTCGTAAGGTCCTAGCGCATGTACATGGCACCAAAATCATCTAATAAGTCAATAAACTGTAACAAAATCTTCAATTTTACTGCTTCGTACTGGCGATCACATCAATCTAGAAGCTTTTTCTGTGTTCTATTATGGTGCTTCTAGTGTCTCCGCATACCACATCACGCGACATAGCTTTTCACACGATAAATGTAACCGTTTCAGAGTGAAGAGCTGCCAATATGACGATCTGGCATTAAGTCGATTCGATAGCAAATGACGAAAAAGGGCGGATTTCTCACGTTTACACTACATATGAACACTTTTCACATTCCCCCGTCCAACGCGGTTGCTAAACCTCCCGTCATGCAAGGTCGTAAGGTCCTAGCTCATGACCAAGTCACCAAAATCGTCTGAAAAGTCAATAATCGATAACTAAAACTTCAATTGTACTGCTTAGGACTGACTATCTCATCAACTTAGAAGCTTTTCTGTGTTCTATTATGTTGCTTTTAGTGTCTCCGCATACCACAGCAGCGACATTGCTTTGCACACGATAAATGTAACCGTTTCAGAGAGAATACCGGCCAATATGACGATCTGTCATTAATTTGATTCGATAGCAAATGAAGAAAACGGGCCGATTTCTCAGGTTTTCACAACGTATGAACACTTTTCACATTCCCCAGTGCAACGCGTCTACTAGACCTACATTTATGCAAAATCTTAAGGTCCTAGCTCATGTCCAAGGCACCAAAGCCGTTTAAAAAGTCAATAATCGATAACTGAAACTTGAAATGTACTGCTTCGGACTGGCTATCACACCAATTTAGAAGCTTCTTTTGAGTTCTGTTATGGTGCTTTTAGTGTCTCCGCATACCGCAGCACGCGACATAGCGTTGCACACGATAAATGTAACCGTTTCAGAGAGAAGAGCGGGCAATATGACGATCTGGCATTTAGTCGATTCGATAGCAAATGACGAAAACGGGGGGATTTCTCAGGTGTTCACTACATATGAACACTTTTCACATTCCCCCGTGCAACGTGGATGCTAGACCTCCCTTCATGCAAGGTCACAAGGTCCTATCCCATGTCCGAGGCACAAAATCGTCTAAAAATTCAATAATCGATAAATAAAACTTGAATTGTACTGCTTCGTACAGGCTATCACATCAACCTAGAAGCTTCTTCTGTGTTCTAGTATGGTGCTTCTAGTGTCTCCACATACCACAGCACGCGACATAGCTTTGAACACGAAAAAAATAATAGTTTCCGAGAGAAGAGCGGCCAATATGACGATATGGCATGAAGTCGATTCGATAGCAAATGATGAAAACTTGCCGATTTCTCAGGTTTTCACTACATATGAACACCTTTCACATACCCCCATCCAACGCGGCTGCTAGAACTTCCTTCATGCAAAATCATAAGGTCCTAGCTCATGTCCAAGGCACCAAAGCCGTCTAAAAAGTAAATAATCGTTAACTAAAACTTGAATTGGACTGCTACGTACTGGCTATCACTTCAACTTAGAAGCTTCTTCTGTGTTCTATTATGATGCCTTTAGTGTCTAGACATACCGCAGCACGCGACATAGCTTTGCACAGGATAAATGTAACTGTTTAAGAGAGAAGAGAGGCCAATATGACGATCTGGCATTAAGTCGATTCGATAGCAAATGACGAAAACGAGTGGATTTCTCAGGATTTCACTACATTTGAACACTTTTCACATTCCCCCGTCCAACGTGGCAGCTAGACTGCTTTCATGCAAGGTCTTAAGGTCCCAGCGCATGTCCAAGGCACAAATATCGTCTAAAAAGTCAATAATCGATAACTAAATCTTGAATTGTACTGCTTCGTACTGGCTATCACATCAACCTAGAAGCTTCTTCTGTGTTCTATTATGGTGCTTCTAGTGCCTCCGCAACAACAGCACGCGACATAGCTTTGCACACGAAAATAATAATCGTTTCCGAGAGAAGAGCGTCCAATATGACGATATGGCATGAAGTCGATTCGATAGCAAATGACCAAAACGGGGGGATTTCTCAGGTTTTCACTACATATGAACACATTTCACATTCCCCCGTGAAAGACCGGTGCTAGAACTCCCTCATGCAAAATCTTAACGTCCAAGCTCATGTCCAAGGCACCAAAGCCGTCTAAAAAGTCAACAATCGATAGCTAATAATTGAATTGTACTGCTTCGTTTTGGCTATCACACCATCTTAGAAGCTTCTTATGTTTTCTATTATCGTGCCTTTAGTGTCTCCACATACCGCAGCACGCGACAAAGCTTTGCACACGATAAATGTAACCGTTTCAGAGAAAAGAGCGCCCAATATGACGATCTGGCTAAAGTCTATTCCATAGCAAATAACGAAAACGGGCGAATTTCTCAGGTTTTTACAACATATGAACACTTTTCACATTCCCCCGTGCAACACGGCTGCTAGACCTCCCTTCATGCAAAATCTTAAGGTCCTGGATCATGTCCAAGGCACCGAAGCCGTCTGAAAAGGTAATAATCGATACCTAAAACTTGAATTGTACTGCTGCGTACTTTCTATCACATCAACTTAGAAGCTTATTCTGTGTTCTATTATGGAGCTTTTAGTGTCTCCGCATACCGCAGCACGCGACATAGCTTTCATAGCTTTGCACACGAGAAATGTAAACATTTCAGAGAGAAGAGCGGCCAATATGACGATCTGGCATTAAGTCGATTCGATAGCAAATGACGAAAACGAGCGGATTTCTCAGGATTTCACTACATATGAACACTTTTCACATTCCCCCGTGCAACGCGGCTGCTAGACTCCTTTCATGCAAGGTCGTAAGGTCCTAGCGCATGTACATGGCACCAAAATCGTCTAAAACGTCAATAATCTGTAACTAAATCTTGAATTGCACTGCTTCGTACTGGCGATCACATCAACCTAGAAGCTTTTTCTGTGTTCTATTATAGTGCTTCTAGTGTCTCCGTATTCCACAGCACGCGACATAGCTTTGCACACGATAAATGTAACCGTTTCAGAGTGAAGAGCTGCAAATATGGCGATCTGGCATTAAGTCGATTCGATAGCAAATAACGAAAACGGGCGAATTTCTCAGGTTTTTACAACATATGAACACTTTTCACATTCCCCCGTGCAACGCGGCTGCTAGACCTCCCTTCATGCAAAATCTTAAGGTCCTAGCTCATGTCCAAGGAACCAAAGCCGTTTAAAAAGTCAATAATCGATAACTGAAACTTGAAATGTACTGCTTCGGACTGGCTATCACACCAATTTAGAAGCTTCTTTTGTGTTCTGTTATGGTGCGTTTAGTGTCTCCGCATACCGCAGCACGCGACATAGCGTTGCACTCGATAAATGTAACCGTTTCAGAGAGAAGAGCGGGCAATATGACGATCTGGCATTTAGTCGATTCGATAGCAAATGTCGAAAACGGGGCGATTTCTCAGGTTTACACTACATATGAACACATTTCACATTCCCCCGTGAAAGACGGCTGCTAGAACTCCCTCATGCAAAATCTTAACGTCCTAGCTCATGTCCAAGGCACCAAAGCCGTCTAAAAAGTCAGTAATCGATAACTAAAACTTGAATTGTACTGCTTCTTACTGGCTATCACAACAAGTTAGAAACTTCATCTGTGTTGTATTATGGTGCTTTTAGTGTCTCCGCATACCGAAGCACGCGACATAGCTTTGCACACGATAAATGTAACCGTTTCAGAGAGAAGAGCCGCCAATATGACGATCTGGCGAAAGTCGATTCGATAGCAAATGACGAAAACTGGAGGATTTCTCAGGTTTTCACTACATATAAACATTTTTCACATTAAAACGTGCAACGCGGCTGCTATAACTCCCACATGCAAATCGTAAAGTCCCAGCTCAACTCCATCTAAAAAGTCAATAATCGATAACTAAAACTTGAATTGTACTGCTTCTTACTGGCTATCACATCAACTTAGAAGCATCTTCTGTGTTCCATTATGGTGCTTTTAGTTTCTCCGCATACCACAGCACGCGACATATCTTTGCACACTATAAATGTAACCGTTTCAGAGAGAATACCGGCCAATATGACGATCTGGCATTAAGTCGATTCGATAGGAAATGACGAAAACAAGCGGATTTCTCAGGTTTTCGATGCATATGAACAGTTTTCACATTCTCCCCTGCAACGCGGCTGCTAGACCCCCCTTCATTCAAGGTCGTAAGGTCCTAGCTAATGTCCAATCCACCAATATAGTCTAAAAATTCAATAACCGATAACTAAAACTTGAATTGTACTGCTTCGTACTGTCTATCACATCAACTGAGAAGCTTCTTCTGTGATCTATTATGGTGCGTTTAGTGTCTCCGCATACCACAGCGCGAGACCTTGCTTTGCACACGATAAATGTAACCGATTCAGAGAGAAGAGCGGCCAATATGACGATCTGGCATTAAGTCGATTCGATAGCAAGTGACGAAAACGGGCGAATTCCTCAGGTTTTTACAACATATGAACACTTTTCACATTCTATCGTGCAACGTGGCTGCTAGACCTCCCTTCATGCAAAATCTTAAGGTCCTAGCTCATGTCCAATGCACCGAAGCCGTCTAAAAAGTCAATAATCGATAACTAAAAGTTGAATTACACTGCTTCGCACTGGCTATCACATCAACATAGAAGCTTCTTCTGTGTTCTATTATGGTGCTTTTAGTGTCTCCACATACCACAGCAAGCGAAATAGCATTGCACACGATAAATGTAACCATTTCAGAGAGAAGAACCGTTAATATGACGATCTCGCATTAAGTCGATTCGATAGCAAATAACGAAAACGGGCGGATTTCTCAGGTTTTTACAACATATGAACACTTTTCACATTGTCTCGTGCAACGTGGCTGCTAGACCTCCCTTCATGCAAAATCGTAAGGTCCTAGCTCATGTCCAATGCACCAAAGCCGTCTAAAAAGTCAATAATCGATAACTAAAACTTGAAATGTACGGCTAAGTACTTTCTATCACATCAACTTAGATGCTTCTTCTGTGTTCTATTATGGTGCTTTTAGTGTCTCTGCATACCGCAGCACGCGACATAGCTTTGCACACGATAAATATAACGGTTTCAGAGAGAATAACGGGCACTATGACGATCTGGGTTAAGTCGATTCGATAGCAAATGACGAAACATAGGCGGATATCTCAGGTTTTCACTGTATTTGGACACTTTTCAAATTCCCCCGTGCAACGCAGCTGCTAGACCTCCCTTCCTGCAAATTCTTATGGTCCTAGCTCATGTCCAAGGCACCAAAGCCATATAAAAAGTCAATAATGGATAACTAAAACTTGAAATCTACTGCTTCGTAATGGCTATCACATCAACTTAGAAGCTTCATGTGTGTTCTATTATGGTGTTTTTAGTGTCTCCGCTTACCTTAGCACGAGACATTGCTTTGCACACGATAAATGTAACCGTTTCAGAGAGAAGAGCGGCCAATATGACGATCTGGCATTAAGTCGATTCGATAGCAAATAACGAAAACGGTCGGATTTCTCAGGTTTTACTACATATGAACACTTTTCACATTCCCCCGTGCAACGCGTCTGCGAGACCTCCATTCCTGCAATATCTGAATTTCTTTGCTCATGTCCAAGGCACCAATGCCGTGTGAAGAGTCAATAATCGATAAGTAAAACTTGAATTGTACTGCTTCGTACTGGCTATCACATCCACTTACAAGCTTCATCTGTGTTCTGTTATTGTGCTTTTGGTGTCTAGACATTCCGCAGCTCGCGACATAGTTTTTTACACGATAAATGTAGACGTTTCAGGGAGAAGAGCGGCCGGTATGACGATCTGGCATTACGTCGATTCCATAGCAAATAACGAAAACGGTCGGATTTCTCAGGTTTTTACTACATATGAATACTTTTCACATTCTCTCGTGCAACGTGGCTGCTAGACCTCCCTTCTTGCAAAATCTTAAGGTCACAGCTCTTGTTCAAGGCACCAAAGCCGTCTGACAAGTCAATAATCGATAACTAAAACGTGAATTGTACTGCTTCGTACTGGTATCACATCAACTTAGAAGCTTCTTGTGTGTTCTATTACGCTGTTTTAAGTGTCTCCGCATACCGCAGCACGCGATATGGCTTTCCACACGACAAATGTAACAGTTTCAGAGAGAAGAGCGGACAATATGACGATCTGGCATTAAGTCGATTCGATAGCAAATGACGGAAACGGGCGGATTTCTCAGGTATTCACTACATATGAACACTTTTCACATTCCCCCGTGCTACGCGGCTGCGAGACCTCCATTCCTGCAAAATCTTATGGTCCTAGCTCATGTCCACGGCACCAAAGCCGTCTGACAAGTCAATAATCGATACGTAAAACTTGAATAGTACTGCTTCGTACTGGCTATCACATCAACTTAGATGCTTCTTTTGTATTATATTATGGTGCTTTTAGTGTTACCACATACCGCAGCACGCGACATACCTTTGCACACGATAAAGGTAACCATTTCAGAGAGAAGAACGGCCAATATGACGATCTGGCATTAGGTCGATTCGATAGCAAATAACGAAAACCGGCGGATTTCTCAGGTTTTTACAACATATGAACACTTTTCACATTCTCTCTTGCAACGTGGCTGCTAGACCTCCGTTCATGCAAAATCTTAAGGTCCCAGCTCATGTCCAAGGCACCAAAGCCGTCTAATAAGGTAATAATCGATAACTAAAACTTGAAATGTACGGCTAAGTACTTTCTATCACATCAACTTAGATGCTTCTTCTGTGTTTTCTATTATGGTGCTTTTAGTGTCCAGGCATTCCGCAGCCCGCGACATAGGTTTGCACACGTTAAATGTAACCGTTTCAGAGAGAAGGGCGGCAAATTTGACGATATGGCATTAAATCGATTCGATAGCAAATGACGAAAACGAGCGGATTTCTCAGGTGTTTAATATATATGAGCACTTTTCACATTCTGTTGTGCAACGTGGCTGCTAGACCTCCCTTCATGCAAAATCTTAAGGTCCTAGCTCATGTCCAATGCACCAAAGCCGTCTAAAAAGTCAATAATCGATAACTAAAACTTGAATTGCACTGCTTCGTACTGGCTATCACATCAACTTAGTAGTTTCTTGTGTGTTCTATTATGCAGTTTTTAGTGTCTCCGCATACCGCAGCACGCGACATAGCTTTGCACACGATAAATGTAACCATTTCAGAGAGAACAGCGGCCAAGATGACGATCTGGCATTAAGTCGAATCGATAGCAACGAAAACGGGCGGATTTCACAATTTTTCACTACATATCAACACTTTTCACATTCTCCCATGCAACGCGGCTGCTAGACCTCCCTTCCTGCAAAATCTGAAGGTCGTAGCTCATGTACAAGGCACCAAAGCCGTCTAAAAAAGGCAATAATCGATAACTGAAACTTGAATTGTACTGCTTCGTACTGGCTATCACATTAACTTAGGTGCTTCTTTTGTATTATATTGTGGTGCTTTTCGTGTCTCCACATACCGCAGCACGCGACATAGCATTGCACACGATAAATGTAACCATTTCAGAGAGAAGAACCGTCAATATGACGATCTCGCATTAAGTCGATTCGATAGCAAATGACGAAAACGGGCCGATTTCTCAGGTATTCACTACATATGAACACTTTTCACATTCCCCTGTGCAACGCGGCTGCTATACCTACCTTCTTACAAAATCTTAAGGTACTAGCTCATGTCCAAGGCACCAAAGCCGTCTAAAAAGTCAATAATCGATAACTAAAACTTGAAATGTACGGCTTCGTACTGGCTATCACATCAACTTAGATGCTTCTCCTATGTTCCATTATGGTGCTTTTAGTGTCTAGGCACTCCGCAGCAGGCGAGATAGCTTTGCACACGATAAATGTAACCGTTCAAGAGAGAAGAGCGGCCAATATGAAGATCTGGCATTAGGTCGATTCGATAGCATATAACGAAAACGGGCGGATTTCTCAGCTTTTCACTACATACGAAACTTTTGACATCACCCCGTGCAACGTGGCTGCTAGAATTCCCTTCATGCCAAATCTTAAGGTCTTAGATCATGTTCGATTCACCAAAGACGTCTAAAAACTCAATAATCGATAACCAAAACTTGAATTGTACTGCTACGTGCTGGCTTTCACATCAACTTAGAAGCTTCTTCTGTGTTCTATCACATCAACTTAGAAATTTCTTCTGTGTTCTGTTATGGTGCATTTAGTGTCTCCTCATACCGCAGCACGCGACATAGCTTTGCACACGATAAATGTAACCGTTTCAGAGAGAAGAACGGCCAATATGACGATCTGGCATTAGGTCGATTCGATAGCAAATAACGAAAACGGGCGGATTTCTCAGGTTTATACAACATATGAACACTTTTCGCATTCTCTCTTGCAACGTGGCTGCTAGACCTCCGTTCATGCAAAATCGTAAGGTCCTAGCTCATGTCCAAGGCACCAAGGCCGTCTAAAAAAGGCAATAATCGATAACTAAAACTTGAATTGTACTGCTTCGTACTGGCTATCACATCAACTTAGATGCTTCTTTTGTATTATATTATGGTGCTTTTACTGTTTCCACATACCGCAGCACGCGACATAGCTTTGCACACGATAAATGTAACCATTTCAGAGAGAACAGCGGCCAAGATGACGATCTGGCATTAAGTCGAATCGATAGCAAATAACGAAAACGATCGGATTTTACAAGTTTTCACTACATATCAACACTTTTCACATTCTCAAATGCAACGCGGCTGCTAGACCTCCCTTCCTGCAAAATCTGAAGGTCCTAGCTCATGTCCAAGGCACCAAAGCCGTCTAAAAAAGGCAATAATCGATAACTGAAATTTGAATTGTACTGCTTCGTACTGGCTATCACATTAACTTAGGTGCTTCTTTTGTATTATATTATGGTGCTTTTCGTGTCTCCACATACCGCAGCACGGGACATAGCATTGCACACGATAAATGTAACCATTTCAGAGAGAAGAACCGTCAATATGACGATCTGGCATTAAGTCGATTCGATAGCAAATGACGAAAACTTGCAGATTTCTCAGGTTTTCACTACATATGAACACTTTTCACATTCCCCTGTGCAACGCGGCTGCTATACCTACCTTCTTACAAAATCTTAAGCTACTAGGTCATGTCCAAGGCACCAAAGCCGTCTAAAACGTCAATAATCGATAACTAAAACTTGAAATGTACGGCTTCGTACTGGCTATCACATCAACTTAGATGCTTCTCCTATGTTCCATTATGGTGCTTTTAGTGTCTAGGCACTCCGCAGCAGGCGAGATAGCTTTGCACACGATAAATGTAACCGTTCAAGAGAGAAGACGGGCAATATGAAGATCTGGCATTAGGTCGATTCGATAGCAAATAACGAAAACGGGCGGATTTCTCAGCTTTTCAGTACATACGAAACTTTTCACATCACCCCGTGCAACGTGGCTGCTAGAATTCCCTTCATGCCAAATCTTAAGGTCTTAGATCATGTTCGATTCACCAAAGCCGTCTAAAAACACAATAATCGATAACCAAAACTTGAATTGTACTGCTACGTGCTGGCTTTCACATCAACTTAGAAGCTTCTTCTGTGTTCTATCACATCAACTTAGAAATTTCTTCTGTGTTCTGTTATGGTGCTTTTAGTGTCTCCTCATACCGCAGCACGCGACATAGCTTTGCACACGATAAATGTAACCGTTTCAGAGAGAAGAACGGCCAATATGACGATCTGGCATTAGGTCGATTCGATAGCAAATAACGAAAACGGGCGGATTTCTCAGGTTTTTACAACATATGAACACTTTTCACATTCTCTCTTGCAACGTGGCTGCTAGACCTCCGTTCATGCAAAATCGTAAGGTCCTAGCTCATGTCCAAGGCACCAAAGCCGTCTAAAAAGGCAATAATCGATAACTAAAACTTGAAATATACGGCTAAGGACTTTCTATCACATCAACTTAGATGCTTCTCCTATGTTCCATTATGGTGCTTTTAGTGTCTAGGCAATCCGCAGCAGGCGAGATAGCTTTGCACACGATAAATGTAACCATTCATGAGAGAAGAGCGGCCAATATGAAGATCTGGCATTAGGTCGATTCGATAGCAAATAACGAAAACGGGCGGATTTCTCAGGTTTTTACAACATATGAATACTTTTCACATTCTCTCGTGCAACGTGGCTGCTAGACCTCCCTTCATGCAAAATCTTAAGGTCCTAGCTCATGTCCAATGCACCAAAGCCGTCTAAAAAGTTAATAATCGATAACTAAAACTTGAAATGTACGGCTAAGTAATTTCTATCACATCAACTTAGATGCTTCTTCTGTGTTCTATTATGGTGCTTTTAGTGTTCAGTCATTCCGCAGCTCGCGACATAGGTTTGCACACGATAAATGTAACCGTTTCAGAGTGAATACAGGCCAATATGACGATCTGGCATTAAGTCGATTCGATAGCAAATGACGAAAACGGGCGGATTTCTCAGGTTTTCACTACATATAAACACTTTTCACATTCTTGCGTGCAACGCGGGTGTTATACCTCCCTTCATGCAGGGTCGTAAGGTCATAGCTCATGTCCAAGGCACCAGAATCGTCTAAAAATTCAATAATCGATAACTAAAACTTGAATTATACTGCTTCGTACTTTCTATCACATCAACTTAGATGCTTCTTTTGTATTATATTATGGTGCATTTCGTGTCTCCACATACCGCAGCACGCGACATAGCATTGCACACGATAAATGTAACCATTTCAGAGAGAAGAACCGTCAATATGACGATCTGGCATTAAGTCGATTCGATAGCAAATGACGAAAACGGGCAGATTTCTCAGGTTTTCACTACATATGAACACTTTCCACATTCCCCTGTGCAACGCGGCTACTATACCTACCTTGATGCAAAATCTTAAGGTCCTAGATCATGTCCAATGCACCAAAGCCGTCTAAAAAGTCAATAATCGATAACTAAAACTTGAATTACACTGCTTCGTACTGGCTATCAGATCAACATAGAAGCTTCTTGTGTGTTCTATTATGCTCTTTTTAGTGTCTCCGCATACCGCAGCACGGGATATGGCTTTGCACACGACAAATGTAACAGTTTCAGAGAGAAGAGCGGCCAATATGACGATCTGGCATTAAGTCGATTCGATAGCAATTGACGAAAACGGGCAGATTTCTCAGGTTTTCACTACATATGAACACTTTTCACATTCCCCTGTGCAACGCGGCTGCTATACCTACCTTCTTACAAAATCTTAAGGTACTAGCTCATGTCCAAGGCACCAAAGCCGTCTAAAAATTCAATAATCGATAACCAAAACTTGAAATGTACGGCTTCGTACTGGCTATCACATCAACTTAGATGCTTCTCCTATGTTCCATTATGGTGCTTTTAGTGTCTAGGCATTCCGCAGCAGGCGAGATAGATTTGCACACGATAAATGTAACCATTCAAGAGAGAAGAGCGGCCAATATGAAGATCTGGCATTAGGTCGATTCGATAGCAAATAACGAAAACGGGCGGATTTCTCTTGTTTTTACAACATATGAATACTTTTCACATTCTCTCGTGCAACGTGGCTGCTAGACCTCCCTTCATGCAAAATCTTAAGGTCCTAGCTCATGTCCAATGCACCAAAGCCGACTAAAAAGTCAATAATCGATAACTAAAACTTGAAATGTACGGCTAAGTACTTTCTATCACATCGACTTAGATGCTTCTTCTGTGTTCTATTATGGTGCTTTTAGTGTCCAGGCATTCCGCAGCTCGCGACATAGGTTTGCACACGATAAATGTAACCGTTTCAGAGAGAACAGCGGCCAAGATGACGATCTGGTATTAAGTCGAATCGATAGCAAATAACGATAAAGGGCGGATTTCACAAGTTTTCACTACATATCAACACTTTTCACATTCTCCCATGCAACGCGGCTGCTAGACCTCCCTTCCTGCAAAATGTTAAAGTCTTAGCTCATGTCCAAGGCACCAAAGCCGTCTATAAAGACAATAATCGATAACTAAAACTTGAATTGCACTGTTTGGTACTGGCAGTCACATCATTTTAGAAGCTTCTTCTGTGTTCTATTATTGTGCTTTTAGTGTCTAGGCATTTTGCAGCTCGCGACATAGGTTTGCACACGATAAATGTTACCTTTTCAGAGAGAAGAGCGGCCAATTTGACAATATGGCATTAAGTTGATTCGATAGCAAATGACGAAAAGGAGGATTTCTCAGGTTTTCACTACATATGAACACTTTTCACATTCCACCGTGCAATGCGGCTGCTAGACCTCCCTTCATGCAAAATCTTAAGGTCCTAGCTCATGTCCAAGGCACCAAAGCCGTCTAAAAAAGGCAATAATCGATAACTAAAACTTGAATTGTACTGCTTCGTACTTTCTATCACATCAACGTAGATGCTTCTTTTGTATTCTATTATGGTGCTTTTCGTGTCTCCACATACCGCAGCACGCGACATAGCATTGCACACGATAAATGTAACCATTTCAGAGAGAAGAACCGTCAATATGACGATCTGGCATTAAGTCGATTCGATAGCAAATGACGAAAACGGGCAGATTTCTCAGGTTTTCACTACATATGAACCCCTTTTCACATTCCCCTGTGCAACGCGGCTGCTATACCTATCTTGATGGAAAATCTTAAGGTACTAGCTCAGGTCCAAGGCGCCAAATCCGTCTAAAAAGTCAATAATCGATAACTAAAACTTGAAATGTACGGCTTCGTACTGGCTGTCACATCATCTTAGATGCTTCTCCTATGTTCTATTATGGTGCTTTTAGTGTCTTGGCATTCCGCAGCAGGCGAGATAGCTTTGCACACGATAAATGTAACCGTTTAAGAGAGAAGAGCGGCCAATATGAAGATCTGGCATTAGGTCGATTCGACAGCAAATAACGAAAACGGGCGGATTTCTCAGGTTTTTACAACATATGAACACTTTTCACATTCTCTCGTGCAACGTGGCTGTTAGACCTCCCTTCATGCAAAATCTTAAGGTCCTAGCTCATGTCCAAGGCACCAAAGCCGTCTAAAAAGGCAATAATCGATAACTAAAACTTAAATTGTACTGCTACGTGCTGGCTTTCACATCAACTTAGATGCTTCTTCTGTGTTCTAACACATCAACTTAGAAATTTCTTCTGTGTTCTGTTATGGTGTTTTTAGTGTCTCCTCATACCGCAGCTCGCGACATAGGTTTGCACACGATAAATGGAACCGTTTCAGAGGAAAGAGCGGCCAATATGACAATCTGGCATTGATTCGATAGCAAAAGACGAAACGGGCTGATTTCTCAAGTTTTCACTACATATGAACACGTTTCACATTCCCCCATGAAACGTAGCTGCTAGACCTCCCTTCATGCAAAATCGTAAGGTCCTAGCACATATCCAAGGCACCAAAGAAGGGTAAAAAGTCAATAATCGATAACTAAAGCTTGAATTGTACTACTTCTTACTGGCTATTACATCAACTTAGAAGCTTCATCAGTGTTCTACTACGGTGCTTCTAGTGTCCCCGCATACCGCAGCACGCTACATAGCTTTGCAGACGATAAATGTAACTGTTTCAGACAGAAGAGCGGACAATGTGACAATCTAGCTTTAAGTCGATTCGATAACAAATGACAAAAACGGACGGATTTCTCAGGCTTTTACTACATATGAACACTTTTCACATTCTCCCGTGCAACGCGGCTGCTAGTCCTCCTTTCATGCAAAATCTTAAGTTCCTAGCTCATGTCCAGGGCACCAAAGAAGGTTAAAAAGTCAATAATCCATAACTAAAACTTGAATTGTACTACTTCTTACTGGCTATTACATCAGTTGAGAAGCTTCATCTGTGTTCTACTATGGTGCTTTTAGTGTCTCGCATAACGAAGCACGCGACATAGCTTTGCAGACGATAAGTACAACCGTTTCAGAGAGAAGAGCGGCCAATGTGACGATCTGGCTTTAAGTCGATTCGATAACAAATGACGAAAACGGACGGACTTCTCAGGTTTTTACTACATATGAATACTTTTCACATTCTCCCGTGCAACTCGGCTGCTGGTCCTCCTTCCATGCAAAATGTTAAGGTCCTAGCTCATGTCCAAGGCACCAAAGCCAGCTAAAAATTCAATAATCTATAACTAAAACTTGAATTGTTCTACTTCTCACTTGCTATTACATCAACATAGAGGCTTCATCTGTGTTCTACTATGGTGCTTTTAGTGTCCCCGCATACCGCAGCACGCGACATAGCTTTGCAGACGATAAATGTAACCGTTTCAGACTGAAGTGCGGCCAATGTGACGATCTGGCTTCAAGTCGATTCGATAACAAATGACGAATACGGACGGATTTCTAGGTTTTTACTACATATGAACACTTTTCACATTCTCCCGTGCAACTCGGCTGCCAGTCCTCCTTTCATGCAGATTCTTAAGGTCCTAGCTCATGTCCAAGGAACCAAAGCCAGCTAAAAAGTCAATAATCGATACCTAAAACTTGAATTGTACTACTTCTTACTGGCTATTACAATAAATTAGATGCTTCATCTGTGTTTTACTATGGTGGTTTTAGTGTCTCCGCATACCGCAGCACACGTCTTAGCTTTGCAGACGATAAGTACAACCGTTTCAGAGAGAAGAGCGGCTAGTGTGACATTCTGGTTTTAAGTCGATTCGATAACAAATGACGAAAACGGACGGATTTCTCAGGTTTTTACTACATATGAACACTTTTCACATTCTGCCGTGCAAATCGGCTGCTAGTTCTCTTTTCATGCAGAATCTTAAGGTCCTAGCTCATGTCCAACCGCACCAAAGCCAGCTAAAAAGTCAATAATCGATACCTAATACTTGAAATGTACTACTTCTTACTGGCTATTACATCAACATAGAAGCTTCATCTGTGTTCTGCTATGGTGCTTTTAGTACACTCCTGGAAATTGAAATAAGAACACCGTGAATTCATTGTCCCAGGAAGGGGAAACTTTATTGACACATTCCTGGGGTCAGATACATCACATGATCACACTGACAGAACCACACGCACATAGACACAGGCAACAGAGCATGCACAATGTCGGCACTAGTACAGTGTATATCCACCTTTCGCAGCAATGCAGGCTGCTATTCTCCCATGGAGACGATCGTAGAGATGCTGGATGTAGTCCTGTGGAACGGCTTGCCATGCCATTTCCACCTGGCGCCTCAGTTGGACCAGCGGTTCGTGCTGGACGTGCAAACCGCGTGAGACGACGCTTCATCGAGTCCCAAACATTCTCAATGAGGGACAGATCCGGAGATCTTGCTGGCCAGGGTAGTTGACTTACACCTTCTAGAGCACGTTGAGTGGCACGGGATACATGCGGACGTGCGTTGTCCTGTTGGAACAGCAAGTTCCCTTGCCGGTCTAGGAATGGTAGAACGATGGGTTCGATGACGGTTTGGATGTACCGTGCACTATTCAGTGTCCCCTCGACGATCACCAGAGGTGTACGGCCAGTGTAGGAGATCGCTCCCCACACCATGATGCCGGGTGTTGGCCCTGTGTGCCTCGGTCGTATGCAGTCCTAATTGTGGCGCTCACCTGCACGGCGCCAAACACGCATACGACCATCATTGGCACCAAGGTAGAAGCGACTCTCATCGCTGAAGACGACACGTCTCCATACGTCCCTCCATTCACGCCTGTCGCGACACCACTGGAGGCGGGCTGCACGGTGTTGGGGCGTGAGCGGAAGATGGCCTAACGATGTGTGGGACCGTAGCCCAGCTTCATGGAGACGGTTGCGAATGGTCCTCGCCGATACCCCAGGAGCAACAGTGTCCCTAATTTGCTGGGAAGTGGCGGTGCGGTCCCCTACGGCACTGCGTAGGATCCTACGGTCTTGGCGTGCATCCGTGCGTCGCTGCGGTCCGGTCCCAGGTCGACGGGCACGTGCACTTTCCGCCGACCACTGGCTACAACATCGATGTACTGTGGAGACCACACGCCCCACGTGTTGAGCAATTCGGCGATACGTCCACCTGGCCTCCCGCATGCCCACTATACGCCCTCGCTCAAAGTCCGTCAACTGCACATACGGTTCACGTCCACGCTGTCGCGGCATGCTACGAGTGTTAAAGACTGCGATGGAGCTCCGTATGCCACGGCAAACTGGCTGACACTGACGGCGGCGGTGCACAAATGCTGTGCAGCTAGCGCCATTCGACGGCCAACACCGCGGTTCCTGGTGTGTCCGCTGTGCCGTGCATGTGATCATTGCTTGTACAACCCTCTCGCAGTGTCCGGAGCAAGTATGGTGGGTCTGACACACCGGTGTCAATGTGTTCTTTTTTCCATTTCCAGGAGTGTATTTCCACATACCGCAGCACGCGACATAGCTTTGCAGACGATAAGTACAACCGTTTCAGAGAGAAGAGAGGCCAATGTGACGATTTGGCTTTAAGTCGATTCGATAACAAATGACGATAACGAACGGATTTTTCGGGTTTTTCCTGCATATGAACACTTTTCACGTTCTCCCGTGCAACTCAGCTGCTAGTCCTCCTTTCATGCAGAATATTAAGGTCCTAGCTCATGTCCAAGGCACCAAAGCCAGCTAAGAAATTAAAAATCGATACCTACAACTTGAATTGGACTACTTCTTACTGGCTATTACATTAAATTAGATGCTTCATCTGTGTTTTACTATTGTGGTTTTAGTGTCTCCGCATACCGCAGCACACGTCATAGCTTTGCAGACGATAAGTACAACCGTTTCAGAGAGAAGAGCGGCCAATGTGACATTCTGGCTTTAAGTCGATTCGATAACAAATGACGAAAAAGGACGGATTTCTCAGGTTTTTACTACATATGAACACTTCTCACATTCTCCCGTGCAACGCGGCTGCTAGTCCTCCTTTCATGCAGAATCTTAACGTCCTAGCTCATGTCCAAGGCACCAAAGCCAGCTAAAAAGTCAATAATCGATACCTAAAACTAGAATTGTACTATATCTTACTGGCTATTACATCAACTTAGAAGCTTCATCTGTGTTTTACTATGGTGGTTTTAGTGTCTCCGCATACCGCAGCACAAGTCATAGCTTTGCAGACGATAAGTACAACCGTTTCAGAGAGAAGAGCGGCCAATGTGAAGATCTGGCTTTAAGTCGAGTCGATAACAAATGACGAAAACGGACGGATTTCTCAGGTTTTTACTACATATGAACGCTTTTCACATTCTCCCGTGCAAATCATCTGCTAGTCCTCCTTTGATGGAGAATCTTAAGGTCCTAGCTCATGTCCAAGGCACCAAAGATAGTTATAAAGTCAATAATCGATACCTAAATCTTGAATTGTACTACTTCTTACTATCTATTACATCAACTTAGAAGCTTCATCTGTGTTCTACTATGATGCTTTTAGTGTCTCCGCATACCGCAGCACGCGACATAGCTTTGCATACGATAAGTACAATCGTTTTAGACATAAATGCGGCCAATGTGACGATCTGGCTTTAAGTCGATTCGATAACAAATGACGAAAACGGACGGATTTCAAGGTTTTTATTACATATGAACACTTTTCACATTCTCCCGTACAACTCGGCTGATAGTCCTCCTTTCATGCAGAATCTTAAGGTCCTAGCTCATGTCCAAGGCACCAAAGCCAGCTAAAAAGTCAATAATCGATACCTAAAACTTGAATTGTGCTACTTCTTACTGGCTATTACATCAACTTAGTAGCTTCATCTGTGTTCTACTATGGATCTTTTAGTGTTTCCGCATACCGCAGCACACGACGTAGCTTTGCAGACGATAAGTACAACCGTTGCAGAGAGAAGAGCGGCCAATGTGACGATCTGGCTTTAAGTCGATTCGATAACAAATGACGAAAACGGACGGATTTCTAGGTTTTTACTACATATGAACACTTTCCACATTCTTCCGTGCAACTCGGCTGCTAGTCCTCCTTTCATGCAGAATCTTAAGGTCCTAGCTCATGTCCAAGGCACCAAAGCCAGCTAAAAAGTCAATAATCGATACCTAAAACTTGAATTGTACTATATCTTCCTGGCTATTACATCAACTTACAAGCTTCATCTTGTTTTCTACTATGGTGCTTTTAGTGTCTCCGCATACCGGAGCACGAGACATAGCTTTGCAGACGATAATTAGGACCGTTTCAGAGAGAAGAACGGCCAATGTGAAGATCTGGCTTTAAGTCGAGTCGATAACAAATGACGAAAACGGACGGATTTCTCAGGTTTATACTACATGTGAACACTTTTCACATTCTCCCGTGCAACTCGGCAGCTAGTCGTGTTTTCATGCAGAATCTTAAGGTCCTAGCTCATGTCCAAGGAACCAAAGCCAGCTAAAAAGTCAATAATCGATACCTAAAACTTGAATTGGTCTACTTCTTACTGGCTATTACATCAACTTAGAACCTTCATCTGTGTTCTACTATGGTGCTTTTAGTGTCTCCGCATACCGCAGCACGCGACATAGCTTTGCAGACGATAAGTACAATCGTTTCAGAGAGAAGAGCGACCAATGTGACGATCTGGCTTTAAGTCGATTCGATAACAAATGACGAAAACGGACGGATTTCTAGGTTTTTACTACATATGAAAACTTTTCACATTGTCCCGTGGAACTCTGCTGCTAGTCCTCCTTTCATGCAGAATCTTAAGGTCCTAGCTCATGTCCAAGGCACCAAAGCCAGCTAAAAAGTCAATAATCGATACCTAAAACTTGAATTGGAATACTTCTTACTGGCTATTACATCAACTTAGCACCTTCATCTGTGTTCTACTATGGTGCTTTTAGTGTCTCCGGATACCGCAGCACGCGACATAGCTTTGCAGTCGACAAGTACAATCGTTTCAGAGAGAAGAGCGACCAATGTGACGATCTGGCTTTAAGTCGATTCGGTAACAAATGACGAAAACGGACGGATTTCTAGGTTTTTACTACATATGAACACATTCCACATTCTCCCATGCAACTCGGCTGCTAGTCCTCCTTTCATGCAGAATCTTAAGGTCCTAGCTCATGTCCAAGGCACCAAAGCCAGCTAAAAAGTCAATAATCGAAACCAAAAACTTGAACTGTACTATATCTTACTGGCTATTACATCAACTTAGAAGCTTCATCTGTTTTCTACTATGGTGCTTTTAGTGTCTCCGCATACCGGAGCACGAGACATAGCTTTGCAGACGATAATTAAGACCGTTTCAGAGAGAAGAGCGGCCAATGTGAAGATCTGGCTTTAAGTCGAGTCGATAACAAATGACGAAAACGGACGGATTTCTCAGGTTTTTACTACATATGAACACTTTTCACATTCTCCCGTGCAACTCGGCAGCTAGTCCTCCTTTCATGCAGAATCTTAACGTCCTAGCTCATGTCCAAGGCACCAAAGCCAGATAAAAAGTCAATAATCACTACCTAAAACTTGAATTGTACTACTTCTTACTGGCTATTACATCAACTTACAAGCTTCATCTTGTTTTCTACTATGGTGCTTTTAGTGTCTCCGCATACCGGAGCACGAGACATAGCTTTGCAGACGATAATTACGACCGTTTCAGAGAGAAGAGCGGCCAATGTGATGATCTGGCTTTAAGTTGAGTCGATAACAAATGACGATAACGAACGGATTTTTCGGGTTTCTCCTGCATATGAACACTTTTCACATTCTCCCGTGCAACTCAGCTGCTAGTCCTCCTTTCATGCAGAATCTTAAGGTCCTAGCTCATGTCCAAGGCACCAAAGCCAGCTAAGAAATTAAAAATCGATACCTAAAACTTGAATTGGACTACTTCTTACTGGCTATTACATTAAATTAGATGTTTCATCTGTGTTTTACTATTGTGGTTTTAGTGTCTCCGCATACCGCAGCACACGTCATAGCTTTGCAGACGATAAGTACAACCGTTTCAGAGAGAAGAGCGGCCAATGTGACATTCTGGCTTTAAGTCGATTCGATAACAAATGACGAAAAAGGACGGATTTCTCAGGTTTTTACTACATATGAACACTTCTCACATTCTCCCGTGCAACGCGGCTGCTAGTCCTCCTTTCATGCAGAATCTTAACGTCCTAGCTCATGTCAAGGCACCAAAGCCAGCTAAAAAGTCAATAATCGATACCTAAAACTAGAATTGTACTATATCTTACTGGCTATTACATCAACATAGAAGCTTCATCTGTGTTTTACTATGGTGGTTTTAGTGTCTCCGCATACCGCAGCACACGTCATAGCTTTGCATACGATAAGTACAATCGTTTTAGACATAAATGCGGCCAATGTGACGATCTGGCTTTAAGTCGATTCGATAACAAATGACGAAAACGGACGGATTTCTAGGTTTTTACTACATATGAACACTTTTCACATTCTCCCGTACAACTCGGCTGATAGTCCTCCTTTCATGCAGAATCTTAAGGTCCTAGCTCATGTCCAAGGCACCAAAGCCAGCTAAAAAGTCAATAATCGATACCTAAAACTTGAATTGTGCTACTTCTTACTGGCTATTACATCAACTTAGTAGCTTCATCTGTGTTCTACTATGGATCTTTTAGTGTTTCCGCATACCGCAGCACGCGACGTAGCTTTGCAGACGATAAGTACAACCGTTGCAGAGAGAAGAGCGGCCAATGTGACGATCTGGCTTTAAGTCGAGTCGATAACAAATGACGAAAACGGACGGATTTCTCAGGTTTTTACTACATGTGAACACTTTTCACATTCTCCCGTGCAACTCGGCAGCTAGTCCTCCTTTCATGCAGAATCTTAAGGTCCTAGCTCATGTCCAAGGAACCAAAGCCAGCTAAAAAGTCAATAATCGATACATAAAACTTGAATTGGTCTACTTCTTACTGGCTATTACATCAACTTAGAACCTTCATCTGTGTTCTACTATGGTGCTTTTAGTGTCTCCGGATACCGCAGCACGCCACATAGCTTTGCAGTCGATAAGTACAATCGGTTCAGAGAGAAGAGCGACCAATGTGACGATCTGGCTTTAAGTCGATTCGGTAACAAATGACGAATACGGACGGATTTCTCAGGTTTTTACTACATATGAACACTTTTCACATTCTCCCGTGCAACTCGGCTGCTAGTCCTCCTTTCATGCAGATTCTTAAGGTCCTAGCTCATGTCCAAGGCACCAAAGCCAGCTAAAAAGTCCATAATCGATACCTAAAACTTGAGTTGTACTACATCTTACTGGCTATTACATTAAATTAGATGCTTCATCTGTGTTTTACTATGGTGATTTTAGTGTCTCCGCATACCGCAGCACATGTCATATCTTTGCAGACGATAAGTACAACCATTTCAGAGAGAAGAGCGGCCAATGTGACGATCTGGCCTTATGACGATTCGATAAAAAAATGACGATAACGAACGGATTTTTCAGATTTTTACTGCATATCAACACTTTTCAGATTCTCCCGTGCAACTCAGCTGCTAGTCCTCCTTTCATGCAGAATCTTAAGGTCCTAGCTCAAGTCCAAGGCACCAAAGCCCCCTAAAAAGTCAATAATCGATACCAAAAACTTGAATTGTACTACTTCTTACTGGCTATTACATCAACTTAGAAGCTTCATCTGTGTTCTACTATGGTGCTTTTAGTGTCTCCGCATAGCGCAGCACGCGACATAGCTTTGCAGACGATAAGTACAACTGTTTCAGAGAGAAGAGCGGCCAATGTGACGATCTGGCTTTAAGTCGATTCGGTAACAAATGACGAAAACGGACGGATTTCTAGGTTTTTACTACATATGAACACATTCCACATTCTCCCAAGCAACTCGGCTGCTAGTCCTCCTTTCATGCAGAATCTTAAGGTCCTAGCTCATGTCCAAGGCACCAAAGCCAGCTAAAAAGTCAATAATCGAAACCAAAAACTTGAATTGTACTATATCTTACTGGCTATTACATCAACTTAGAAGCTTCATCGGTTTTCTACTATGGTGCTTTTAGTGTCTCCGCATACCGGAGCACGAGACATAGCTTTGCAGACGATAATTAGGACCGTTTCAGAGAGAAGAGCGGCCAATGTGAAGATCTGGCTTTAAGTCGAGTCGATAACAAATGACGAAAACGGACGGATTTCTCAGGTTTTCACTACATATGAACACTTTTCACATTCTCCCGTGCAACTCGGCAGCTAGTTCTCCTTTCATGCAGAATCTTAAGGTCCCAGCTCATGTCCAAGGAACCAAAGCCAGCTAAAAAGTCAATAATCGATACCTAAAACTTGAATTGGACTACTTCTTACTGGGTATTACATCAACTTAGAACCTTCATCTGTGTTCTACTATGGTGCTTTTAGTGTCTCCGGATACCGCAGCACGCGACAGAGCTTTGCAGTCGATAAGTACAATCGTTTCAGAGAGAAGAGCGGCCAATGTGACGATCTGGCTTTAATTCGATTCGGTAACAAATGACGAATACGGACGGATTTCTCAGGTTTTTACTACATATGAACACTTTTGACATTCTCCCGTGCAACTCGGCTGCTAGTCCTCTTTTCATGCAGATTCTTAAGGTCCTAGCTCATGTCCAAGGCACCAAAGCCAGCTAAAAAGTCCATAATCGATACCTAAAACTTGAATTGTACTACTTCTTACTGGCTATTACATTAAATTAGGTGCTTCATCTGTGTTTTACTATGGTGGTTTTAGTGTCTCCGCATACCGCAGCACACGTCATATCTTTGCAGACGATAAGTACAACCATTTCAGAGAGAAGAGCGGCCAATGTGACGATCTGGCTTTAAGTCGATTCGGTAACAAATGACGAAAACGGAAGGATTTCTAATGTTTTTGCTACATGTGAACACTTTTCACATTCACCCGTGCAACTCGGCTGATAGTCCTCCTTTCATGCAGAATATCAAGGTCCTAGCTCATGTCCAAGGCACAAAAGCAAGCTAAAAAGTCAATTATCGATACCTAAAACTTGAATTGTACTACTTCTTACTGGCTATTACATCAACTTAGAAGCTTCATCTGTTTTCTACTATGGTGCTTTTAGTGTCTGCGCATACCGCAGCACGCGACATAGCTTTGCAGACGATAAGTACAACCGTTTCAGAGAGAAGAGCGGCCAATGTGACGATCTGGCTTTAAGTCGATTCGATAACAAATGACGAGAACGGATGGATTTCTAAGTTTTTACTACATACGAACACATTCCACATTCTCCCGTGCAACTCGGCAGCTAGTTCTCCTTTCATGCAGAATCTTAAGGTCCTAGCTCATGTCCAAGGCACCAAAGCCAGCTAAAAAGTCAATAATCGATACCTAAAACTTGAATTTTACTATATCTTACTGGCTATTACATCAACTTAGAAGCTTCATCTGTTTTCTACTATGGTGCTTTTAGTGTCTCCGCATACTGGAGCACGAGACATAGCTTTGCAGACGATAATTACGACCGTTTCAGAGAGAAGAGCGGCCAATGTGATGATCTGGCTTTAAGTTGAGTCGATAACAAATGACGAATACGGACGGATTTCTCAGGTTTTTACTACATATGAACACTTTTCACATTCTCCCGTGCAACTCCGGTGCTAGTTCTCCTTTCATGCAGAATCTTAAGGTCCTAGCTCATGTCCAAGGCACCAAAGCCAGCTGAAAAGTCAATAATCGATAACTAAAACTTAAATTGTACTACTTCTTACTGGCTATTACATCAACTTAGAAGCTTCATCTGTGTTCTACTATAGTGCTTTGAGAGTCTCCGCATACCGCAGCATGCGACATAGCTTTGCAGACGATAAGTACAACCGTTTCAGAGAGAAGAGCGGCCAATGTGACGATCTGGCTTTTAAGTCGATTCGATAACAAATGACGAAAACGGACGGATTACTCAGGTTTTTACTACATATGAACTCTTTTCACATTGTCCCGTGCAACTCAGCTGCTAGTCCTCCTTTCATGCAGAATCTTAACGTCCTAGCTCTTGTCCAAGGCACCAAAGCCAGATAAAAAGTCAATAATCACTACCTAAAACTTGAATTGTACTACTTCTTACTGGCTATTACATCAACTTAGAAGCTTCATCTGTTTTCTACTATGGTGCTTTTAGTGTCTCCGCATATCGGAGCACGAGACATAGCTTTGCAGACGATAATTAGGACCGTTGCAGAGAGAAGGGCGGCCAATGTGAAGATCTGGCTTTAAGTCGAGTCGATAACAAATGACGATAACGAACGGATTTCTCGGGTTTTTACTACATATGAACACTTTTCACATTCTCAGGTGCAAATCAGCTGCTAGTCCTCCTTTGATGGAGAATATTAAGGTCCTAGCTCATGTCCAAGGCACCAAAGATAGTTATAAAGTCAATAATCGATACCTAAAACTTGAATTGTACTACTTCTTACTATCTATTACATCAACTTAGAAGCTTCATCTGTGTTCAACTATGATGCTTTTGGTGTCTCCGCATACCGCAGCACGCGACATAGCTTTGCATACGATAAGTACAATCGTTTTAGACATAAATGCGGCCAATGTGACGATCTGGCTTTAAGTCGATTCGATAACAAATGACGAAAACGGACGGATTTCTAGGTTTTTACTACATATGAACACTTTTCACATTCTCCCGTACAACTCGGCTGATAGTCCTCCTTTCATGCAGAATCTTAAGGTCCTAGCTCAAGTCCAAGGCACCAAAGCCAGCTAAAAAGTCAATAATCGAAACCAAAAACTTGAATTGTACTATATCTTATTGGCTATTACATCAACTTAGAAGCTTCATCTGTTTTCTACTATGGTGCTTTTAGTGTCTCCGCATACCGCAGCACATGTCATATCTTTGCAGACGATAAGTACAACCGTTTCAGAGAGAAGAGCGGCCAATGTGACGATCTGGCTTTAAGTCGATTCGGTAACAAATGACGAAAACGGACGGATTTCTAGGTTTTTACTACATATGAACACATTCCACATTCTCCCATGCAACTCGGCTGCTAGTCCTCCTTTCATGCAGAATCGTAAGGTCCTAGCTCATGTCCAAGGCACCAAAGCCAGCTATAAAGTCAATAATCGAAACCAAAAACTTGAATTATACTATATCTTACTGGGTATTACATCAACTTAGAAGCTTCATCTGTTTTCTACTATGGTGCTTTTAGTGTCTCCGCATACCGGAGCACGAGACATAGCTTTGCAGACGATAAATAGGACCGTTTCAGAGAGAAGAGCGGCCAATGTGAAGATCTGGCTTTAAGTCGAGTCGATAACAAATGACGAAAACGGACGGATTTCTCAGGTTTTTACTACATATGAACACTTTTCACATTCTCCCGTGCAACTCGGCAGCTAGTCCTCCTTTCATGCAGAATCTTAAGGTCCCAGCTCATGTCCAAGGAACCAAAGCCAGCTAAAAAGTCAATAATCGATACCTAAAACTTGAATTGGTCTACTTCTTACTGGCTATTACATCAACTTAGAACCTTCATCTGTGTTCTACTATGGTGCTTTTAGTGTCTCCGCATATCGGAGCACGAGACATAGCTTTGCAGACGATAAGTACAACCGTTTCAGAGAGAAGAGCGGCCAATGTGACGATCTGGCTTTTAAGTCGATTCGATAACAAATGACGAAAACGGACGGATTACTCAGGTTTTTACTACATATGAACTCTTTTCACATTGTCCCGTGCAACTCAGCTGCTAGTCCTCCTTTCATGCAGAATCTTAACGTCCTAGCTCATGTCCAAGGCACCAAAGCCAGATAAAAAGCCAATAATCACTACCTAAAACTTGAATTGTACTACTTCTTACTGGCTATTACATCAACTTAGAAGCTTCATCTGTTTTCTACTATGGTGCTTTTAGTGTCTCCGCATATCGGAGCACGAGACATAGCTTTGCAGACGATAATTAGGACCGTTTCAGAGAGAAGGTCGGCCAATGTGAAGATCTGGCTTTAAGTCGAGTCGATAACAAATGACGATAACGAACGGATTTTTCGGGTTTTTCCTGCATATGAACACTTTTCACATTCTCCCGTGCAACTCAGCTGCTAGTCCTCCTTTCATGCAGAATCTTAAGGTCCTAGCTCATGTCCAAGGCACCAAAGCCAGCTAAGAAATTAAAAATCGATACCTAAAACTTGAATTGGACTACTTCTTACTGGCTATTACATTAAATTAGATGCTTCATCTGTGTTTTACTATTGTGGTTTTAGTGTCTCCGCATACCGCAGCACACGTCATAGCTTTGCAGACGATAAGTACAACCGTTTCAGAGAGAAGAGCGGCCAATGTGACATTCTGGCTTTAAGTCGATTCGATAACAAATGACGAAAAAGGTTGGATTTCTCAGGTTTTTACTACATATGAACACTTCTCACATTCTCCCGTGCAACGCGGCTGCTAGTCCTCCTTTCATGCAGAATCTTAACGTCCTAGCTCATGTCCAAGGCACCAAAGCCAGCTAAAAAGTCAATAATCGATACCTAAAACTAGAATTGTACTATATCTTACTGGCTATTACATCAACTTAGAAGCTTCATCTGTGTTTTACTATGGTGGTTTTAGTGTCTCCGCATACCGCAGCACACGTCATAGCTTTGCAGACGATAAGTACAACCGTTTCAGAGAGAAGAGCGGCCAATGTGAAGATCTGGCTTTAAGTCGAGTCGATAACAAATGACGAAAACGGATGGATTTCTCGGGTTTTTACTACATATGAACACTTTTCACATTCTCAGGTGCAAATCAGCTGCTGGTCCTCCTTTGATGGAGAATCTTAAGGTCCTAGCTCATGTCCAAGGCACCAAAGATAGTTATAAAGTCAATAATCGATACCTAAAACTTGAATTGTACTACTTCTTACTATCTATTACATCAACTTAGAAGGTTCATCTGTGTTCAACTATGATGCTTTTGGTGTCTCCGCATACCGCAGCACGCGACATAGCTTTGCATACGATAAGTACAATCGTTTTAGACATAAATGCGGCCAATGTGACGATCTGGCTTTAAGTCGATTCGATAACAAATGACGAAAACGGACGGATTTCTAGGTTTTACTACATATGAACACTTTTCACATTCTCCCGTACAACTCGGCTGATAGTCCTCCTTTCATGCAGAATCTTAAGGTCCTAGCTCAAGTCCAAGGCACCAAAGCCAGCTAAAAAGTCAATAATCGAAACCAAAAACTTGAATTGTACTATATCTTATTGGCTATTACATCAACTTAGAAGCTTCATCTGTTTTCTACTATGGTGCTTTTAGTGTCTCCGCATACCGCAGCACATGTCATATCTTTGCAGACGATAAGTACAACCGTTTCAGAGAGAAGAGCGGCCAATGTGACGATCTGGCTTTAAGTCGATTCGGTAACAAATGACGAAAACGGACGGATTTCTAGGTTTTTACTACATATGAACACATTCCACATTCTCCCATGCAACTCGGCTGCTAGTCCTCCTTTCATGCAGAATCTTAAGGTCCTAGCTCATGTCCAAGGCACCAAAGCCAGCTAAAAAGTCAATAATCGAAACCAAAAACTTGAATTATACTATATCTTACTGGGTATTACATCAACTTAGAAGCTTCATCTGTTTTCTACTATGGTGCTTTTAGTGTCTCCGCATACCGGAGCACGAGACATAGCTTTGCAGACGATAAATAGGACCGTTTCAGAGAGAAGAGCGGCCAATGTGAAGATCTGGCTTTAAGTCGAGTCGATAACAAATGACGAAAACGGAAGGATTTCTCAGGTTTTTACTACATATGAACACTTTTCACATTCTCCCGTGCAACTCGGCAGCTAGTCCTCCTTTCATGCAGAATCTTAAGGTCCCAGCTCATGTCCAAGGAACCAAAGCCAGCTAAAAAGTCAATAATCGATACCTAAAACTTGAATTGGTCTACTTCTTACTGGCTATTACATCAACTTAGAACCTTCATCTGTGTTCTACTATGGTGCTTTTAGTGTCTCCGCATACCGCAGCACGCGACATAGCTTTGCAGACGATAAGTACAATCGTTTCAGAGAGAAGAGCGACCAATGTGACGATCTGGCTTTAATTCGATTCGGTAACAAATGACGAATACGGACGGATTTCTTAGGTTTTTACTACATATGAACACTTTTCACATTCTCCCGTGCAACTCGGCCGCTAGTCCTCTTTTCATGCAGATTCTTAAGGTCCTAGCTCATGTCCAAGGCACCAAAGCCAGCTAAAAAGTCCATAATCGATACCTAAAACTTGAATTGTACTACTTCTTACTGGCTATTACATTAAATTAGATGCTTCATCTGTGTTTTACTACGGTGGTTTTAGTGTCTCCGCATACCGCAGCACACGTCATATCTTTGCAGACGATAAGTACAACCATTTCAGAGAGAACAGCGGCCAATGTGACGATCTGGCTTTAAGTCGATTCGGTAACAAATGACGAAAACGGAAGGATTTCTAATGTTTTTGCTACATGTGAACACTTTTCACATTCACCCGTGCAACTCGGCTGATAGTCCTCCTTTCATGCAGAATATCAAGGTCCTAGCTCATGTCCAAGGCACAAAAGCAAGCTAAAAAGTCAATTATCGATACCTAAAACTTGAGTTGTACTACTTCTTACTGGCTATTACATCAACTTAGAAGCTTCATCTGTTTTCTACTATGGTGCTTTTAGTGTCTGCGCATACCGCAGCACGCGACATAGCTTTGCAGACGATAAGTACAACCGTTTCAGAAAGAAGAGCGGCCAATGTGACGATCTGGCTTTAAGTCGATTCGATAACAAATGACGAAAACGGATGGATTTCTATGTTTTTACTACATATGAACACATTCCACATTCTCCCGTGCAACTCGGCAGCTAGTCCTCCTTTCATGCAGAATCTTAAGGTCCTAGCTCATGTCCAAGGCACCAAAGCCAGCTAAAAAGTCAATAATCGATACCTAAAACTTCAATTTTACTATATCTTACTGGCTATTACATCAACTTAGAAGCTTCATCTGTTTTCTACTATGGTGCTTTTAGTGTCTCCGCATTACTGGAGCACGAGACATAGCTTTGCAGACGATAATTACGACCGTTTCAGAGAGAAGAGCGGCCAATGTGATGATCTGGCTTTAAGTTGAGTCGATAACAAATGACGAATACGGACGGATTTCTCAGGTTTTTACTACATATGAACACTTTTCACATTCTCCCGTGCAACTCCGGTGCTAGTTCTCCTTTCATGCAGAATCTTAAGGTCCTAGCTCATGTCCAAGGCACCAAAGCCAGCTAAAAAGTCAATAATCGATACCTAAAACTTAAATTGTACTACTTCATACTGGCTATTACATCAACTTAGAAGCTTCATCTGTGTTCTACTATAGTGCTTTGAGAGTCTCCGCATACCGCAGCATGCGACATAGCTTTGCAGACGATAAGTACAACCGTTTCAGAGAGAAGAGCGGCCAGTGTGTCGATCTGGCTTTTAAGTCGTTTCGATAACAAATGACGAAAACGGACGGATTACTCAGGTTTTTACTACATATGAACACTTTTCACATTGTTCCGTGCAACTCAGCTGCTAGTCCTCCTTTCATGCAGAATCTTAACGTCCTAGCTCATGTCCAAGGCACCAAAGCCAGATAAAAAGTCAATAATCACTACCTAAAACTTGAATTGTACTACTTCTTACTGGCTATTACATTAAATTAGATGCTTCATCTGTGTTTTACTATGGTGATTTTAGTGTCTCCGCATACCGCAGCACATGTCAAATCTTTGCAGACGATAAGTACAACCATTTCAGAGAGAAGAGCGGCCAATGTGACGATCTGGCCTTATGACGATTCGATAAAAAAAATGACGATAACGAACGGATTTTTCAGGTTTTTACTGCATATCAACACTTTTCACATTCTCCCGTGCAACTCAGCTGCTAGTCCTCCTTTCATGCAGAATCTTAAGGTCCTAGCTCAAGTCCAAGGCACCAAAGCCCCCTAAAAAGTCAATAATCGATACCTATAACTTGAATTGTACTACTTCTTACTGGCTATTACATCAACTTAGAAGCTTCATCTGTGTTCTACTATGGTGCTTTTAGTGTCTCCGCATACCGCAGCACGCGACATAGCTTTGCAGACGATAAGTACAACCGTTTCAGAGAGAAGAGCGGCCAATGTGACGATCTGGCTTTAAGTCGATTCGGTAACAAATGACGAAAACGGACTGATTTCTAGGTTTTTACTACATATGAACACATTCCACATTCTCCCATGCAACTCGGCTGCTAGTCCTCCTTTCATGCAGAATCTTAAGGTCCTAGCTCATGTCCAAGGAACCAAAGCCAGCTAAAAAGTCAATAATCGAAACCAAAAACTTGAATTGTACTATATCTTACTGGCTATTACATCAACTTAGAAGCTTCATCTGTTTTCTACTATGGTGCTTTTAGTGTCTCCGCATACCGGAGCACGAGACATAGCTTTGCAGACGATAATTAGGACCGTTTCAGAGAGAAGAGCGGCCAATGTGAAGATCTGGCTTTAAGTCGAGTCGATAACAAATGACAAAAACGGACGGATTTCTCAGGTTTTTACTACATATGAACACTTTTCACATTCTCCCGTGCAACTCGGCAGCTAGTCCTCCTTTCATGCAGAATCTTAAGGTCCCAGCTCATGTCCAAGGAACCAAAGCCAGCTAAAAAGTCAATAATCGATACCTAAAACTTGAATTGGTCTACTTCTTACTGGCTATTACATCAACTTAGAACCTTCATCTGTGTTCTACTATGGTGCTTTTAGTGTCTCCGCATACCGCTGCACGCGACATAGCTTTGCAGACGATAAGTACAATCGTTTCAGAGAGAAGAGCGACCAATGTGACGATCTGGCTTTAAGTCGATTCGATAACAAATGACGAAAACGGACGGATTTCTAGGTTTTTACTACATATGAACACTTTTCACATTGTCCCGTGCAACTCTGCTGCTAGTCCTCCTTTCATGCAGAATCTTAAGGTCCTAGCTCATGTCCAAGGCACCAAAGCCAGCTAAAAAGTCAATAATCGATACCTAAAACTTAAATTGTACTACTTCATACTGGCTATTACATCAACTTAGAAGCTTCATCTGTGTTCTACTATAGTGCTTTGAGAGTCTCCGCATACCGCAGCATGCGACATAGCTTTGCAGACGATAAGTACAACCGTTTCAGAGAGAAGAGCGGCCAATGTGTCGATCTGGCTTTTAAGTCGATTCGATAACAAATGACGAAAACGGACGGATTTCTCAGGTTTTTACTACATATGAACACTTTTCACATTCTCCCGTGCAACGCGGCTGCTAGTCCTCCTTTCATGCAGAATCTTAACGTCCTAGCTCATGTCCAAGGCACCAAAGCCAGCTAAAAAGTCAATAATCGATACCTAAAACTAGAATTGTACTATATCTTACTGGCTATTACATCAACTTAGAAGCTTCATCTGTGTTCTACTATGGTGGTTTTAGTGTCTCCGCATACCGCAGCACGCGACATAGCTTTGCATACGATAAGTACAATCGTTTTAGACATAAATGCGGCCAATGTGACGATCTGGCTTTAAGTCGATTCGATAACAAATGACGAAAACGGACGGATATCTAGGATTTTACTACATGTAAACACTTTTCACATTCTCCCGTGCAACTCGGCAGCTAGTCCTCCTTTCATGCAGAATCTTAAGGTCCTAGCTCATGTCCAAGGAACCAAAGCCAGCTAAAAAGTCAATAATCTATACCTAAAACTTGAATTGGTCTACTTCTTACTGGCTATTACATCAACTTAGAAGCTTCATCTGTGTTCTACTATGGTGCTTTTAGTGTCTCCGCATACCGCAGCACGCGACATAGCTTTGCAGACGATAAGTACAATCGTTTCAGAGAGAAGAGCGACCAATGTGACGATCCGGCTTTAAGTCGATTCGATAACAAATGACGAAAACGGACGGATTTCTAGGTTTTTACTACATATGAACACTTTTCACATTGTCCCGTGCAACTCTGCTGCTAGTCCTCCTTTCATGCAGAATCTTAAGGTCCTAGCTCATGTCCAAGGCACCAAAGCCAGCTAGAAAGTCAATAATCGATACCTAAAACTTGAATTGGACTACTTCTTACTGGCTATTACATCAACTTAGAACCTTCATCTGTGTTCTACTATGGTGCTTTTAGTGTCTCCGGATACCGCAGCACGCGACATAGCTTTGCAGTCGATAAGTACAATCGTTTCAGAGAGAAGAGCGACCAATGTGACGATCTGGCTTTAAGTCGATTCGGTAACAAATGACGAATACGGACGGATTTCTCAGGTTTTTACTACATATGAACACTTTTCACATTCTCCCGTGCAACTCGGCTGCTAGTCCTCCTTTCATGCAGATTCTTAAGGTCCTAGCTCATGTCCAAGGCACCAAAGCCAGCTAAAAAGTCAATAATCGATACCTAAAACTTGAATTGTACTACTTCTTACTGGCTATTACATTAAATTAGATGCTTCATCTGTGTTTTACTATGGTGATTTTAGTGTCTCCGCATACCGCAGCACATGTCATATCTTTGCAGACGATAAGTACAACCATTTCAGAGAGAAGAGCGGCCAATGTGACGATCTGGCCTTATGACGATTCGATAAAAAAAATGACGATAACGAACGGATTTTTCAGGTTTTTACTGCATATCAACACTTTTCACATTCTCCCGTGCAACTCAGCTGCTAGTCCTGCTTTCATGCAGAATCTTAAGGTCCTAGCTCAAGTCCAAGGCACCAAAGCCCCCTAAAAAGTCAATAATCGATACCTATAACTTGAATTGTACTACTTCTTATTGGCTATTACATCAACTTAGAAGCTTCATCTGTGTTCTACTATGGTGCTTTTAGTGTCTCCGCATACCGCAGCACGCGACATAGCTTTTCAGACGATAAGTACAACCGTTTCAGAGAGAAGAGCGGCCAATGTGACGATCTGGCTTTAAGTCGATTCGGTAACAAATGACGAAAACGGACGGATTTCTAGGTTTTTACTACATATGAACACATTCCACATTCTCCCATGCAACTCGGCTGCTAGTCCTCCTTTCATGCAGAATCTTAAGGTCCTAGCTCATGTCCAAGGAACCAAAGCCAGCTAAAAAGTCAATAATCGAAACCAAAAACTTGAATTGTACTATATCTTACTGGCTATTACATCAACTTAGAAGCTTCATCTGTTTTCTACTATGGTGCTTTTAGTGTCTCCGCATACCGGAGCACGAGACATAGCTTTGCAGACGATAATTAGGACCGTTTCAGAGAGAAGAGCGGCCAATGTGAAGATCTGGCTTTAAGTCGAGTCGATAACAAATGACGAAAACGGACGGATTTCTCAGGTTTTTACTACATATGAACACTTTTCACATTCTCCCGTGCAACTCGGCAGCTAGTCCTCCTTTCATGCAGAATCTTAAGGTCCCAGCTCATGTCCAAGGAACCAAAGCCAGCTAAAAAGTCAATAATCGATACCTAAAACTTGAATTGGTCTACTTCTTACTGGCTATTACATCAACTTAGAACCTTCATCTGTGTTCTACTATGGTGCTTTTAGTGTCTCCGCATACCGCTGCACGCGACATAGCTTTGCAGACGATAAGTACAATCGTTTCAGAGAGAAGAGCGACCAATGTGACGATCTGGCTTTAAGTCGATTCGATAACAAATGACGAAAACGGACGGATTTCTAGGTTTTTACTACATATGAACACTTTTCACATTGTCCCGTGCAACTCTGCTGCTAGTCCTCCTTTCATGCAGAATCTTAAGGTCCTAGCTCATGTCCAAGGCACCAAAGCCAGCTAAAAAGTCAATAATCGATACCTAAAACTTAAATTGTACTACTTCATACTGGCTATTACATCAACTTAGAAGCTTCATCTGTGTTCTACTATTGTGCTTTGAGAGTCTCCGCATACCGCAGCATGCGACATAGCTTTGCAGACGATAAGTACAACCGTTTCAGAGAGAAGAGCGGCCAATATGTCGATCTGGCTTTTAAGTCGATTCGATAACAAATGACGAAAACGGACGGATTTCTCAGGTTTTTACTACATATGAACACTTTTCACATTCTCCCGTGCAACGCGGCTGCTAGTCCTCCTTTCATGCAGAATCTTAACGTCCTAGCTCATGTCCAAGGCACCAAAGCCAGCTAAAAAGTCAATAATCGATACCTAAAACTAGAATTGTACTATATCTTACTGGCTATTACATCAACTTAGAAGCTTCATCTGTGTTCTACTATGGTGGTTTTAGTGTCTCCGCATACCGCAGCACGCGACATAGCTTTGCATACGATAAGTACAATCGTTTTAGACATAAATGCGGCCAATGTGACGATCTGGCTTTAAGTCGATTCGATAACAAATGACGAAAACGGACGGATATCTAGGTTTTTACTACATGTAAACACTTTTCACATTCTCCCGTGCAACTTGGCAGCTAGTCCTCCTTTCATGCAGAATCTTAAGGTCCTAGCTCATGTCCAAGGAACCAAAGCCAGCTAAAAAGTCAATAATCTATACCTAAAACTTGAATTGGTCTACTTCTTACTGGCTATTACATCAACTTAGAACCTTCATCTGTGTTCTACTATGGTGCTTTTAGTGTCTCCGCATACCGCAGCACGCGACATAGCTTTGCAGACGATAAGTACAATCGTTTCAGAGAGAAGAGCGACCAATGTGACGATCCGGCTTTAAGTCGATTCGATAACAAATGACGAAAACGGACGGATTTCTAGGTTTTTACTACATATGAACACTTTTCACATTGTCCCGTGCAACTCTGCTGCTAGTCCTCCTTTCATGCAGAATCTTAAGGTCCTAGCTCATGTCCAAGGCACCAAAGCCAGCTAAAAAGTCAATAATCGATACCTAAAACTTGAATTGGACTACTTCTTACTGGCTATTACATCAACTTAGAACCTTCATCTGTGTTCTACTATGGTGCTTTTAGTGTCTCCGGATACCGCAGCACGCGACATAGCTTTGCAGTCGATAAGTACAATCGTTTCAGAGAGAAGAGCGACCAATGTGACGATCTGGCTTTAAGTCGATTCGGTAACAAATGACGAATACGGACGGATTTCTCAGGTTTTTACTACATATGAACACTTTTCACATTCTCCCGTGCAACTCGGCTGCTAGTCCTCCTTTCATGCAGATTCTTAAGGTCCTAGCTCATGTCCAAGGCACCAAAGCCAGCTAAAAAGTCCATAATCGATACCTAAAACTTGAATTGTACTACTTCTTACTGGCTATTACATTAAATTAGATGCTTCATCTGTGTTTTACTATGGTGATTTTAGTGTCTCCGCATACCGCAGCACATGTCATATCTTTGCAGACGATAAGTACAACCATTTCAGAGAGAAGAGCGGCCAATGTGACGATCTGGCCTTATGACGATTCGATAAAAAAATGACGATAACGAACTGATTTTTCAGGTTTTTACTGCATATCAACACTTTTCACATTCTCCCGTGCAACTCAGCTGCTAGTCCTCCTTTCATGCAGATTCTTAAGGTCCTAGCTCATGTCCAAGGCACCAAAGCCAGCTAAAAAGACCATAATCGATACCTAAAACTTGAATTGTACTACTTCTTACTGGCTATTACATTAAATTAGATGCTTCATCTGTGTTTTACTATGGTGATTTTAGTGTCTCCGCATACCGCAGCACATGTCATATCTTTGCAGACGATAATTAGGACCGTTTCAGAGAGAAGAGCGGCCAATGTGATGATCTGGCTTTAAGTCGAGTCGATAACAAATGACGAAAACGGACCGATTTCTCAGGTTTTTGCTACATATGAACACTTTTCACATTCTCCCGTGCAACTCTGCAGCTAGGCCTCCTTTCATGCGGAATCTTAAGGTCCTAGCTCATGTCCAAGGAACCAAAGCCAGCTAAAAAGTCAATAATCGAAACCTAAAACTTGGATTGGACTACTTCTTACTGGCTATTACATCAACTTAGAACCTTCATCTGTGTTCTACTATGGTGCTTTTAGTGTCTCCGCATACCGCAGCACGCGACATAGCTTTGCAGACGATAAGTACAACCGTTTCAGAGAGAAGAGCGGCCAATGTGACGATCTGGCTTTAAGTCGAGTCGATAACAAATGACGAAAACGGACGGATTTCTCAGGTTTTTACTACATATGAACACTTCTCACATTCTCCCGTGCAACGCGGTTGCTAGTCCTCCTTTCATGCAGAATCTTAAGATCCTAGCTCATGTCCAAGGCACCAAAGCCAGCTAATAAGTCAATAATCGATACCTAAACTAGAATTGTACTATATCTTACTGGCTATTACATCAACTTAGAAGCTTCATCTGTGTTCTACTATGGTGCTTTTAGTGTCTCCGCATTCCGGAGCACGAGACATAGCTTTTCAGACGATAATTACGACGATTTCAGAGAGAAGAGCGGCCAATGTGATGATCAGGCTTTAAGTCGAGTCGATAACAAATGACGAAAACGGACGGATTTCTCAGGTTTTTACTACATATGAACACTTTTCATATTCTCCCGTGCAACTCGGCTGCTAATCCTCCTTTCGTGCAGAATCTTAAGGTCCTAGCTCATTTCCAAGGCACCAAAGCCCGCTAAAAAGTCAATAATCGATACCTAAAACTTGAATTGGACTACTTCTTACTGGCTATTACATCAACTTAGAACCTTCATCTGTGTTCTACTGTGGTGCTTTTTTGTGTCCCCGCATACCGCAGCACGCGACATAGCTTAGTACACGATAAGTACAATCGTTTCAGAGAGTAGAGCGGCCAATGTGACGATCTGGCTTTAAGTCGAGTCGATAACAAATGACGAAAACGGACGGATTTCTCAGGTTTTTACTACATATGAACACTTTTCACATTCTCCCGTGCAACTCGGCAGCTAGTCCTCCTTTCATGCAGAATCTTAAGGTCCTAGCTCAAGTCCAAGGAACCAAAGTCAGCTAAAAAGTCCATAATCGATACCTAAAACTTTAATTGTACTACTTCTTACTGGCTATTACATTAAATTAGATGCTTCATCTGTCTTTTACTATGGTGGTTTTAGTGTCTCCGCATACCGCAGCACACGTCATAGCTTTGCAGACGATAAGTACAACCATTTCAGAGAGAAGGGCGGCCAATGTGACGATCTGGCTTTATGTCGATTCGATAAAAAAAGATAACGAACGGATTTTTCTGGTTTTTACTGCATATGAACACTTTTCACATTCTCCCGTGCAACTCAGCTGCTAGTCCTCCTTTCATGCAGAATCTTAAGGTCCTAGCTCATGTCCAAGGAACCAAAGATAGCTATAAAGTCAATAATCGATACCTAAAACTTGAATTGTACTACTTCTTACTGTGTATTACATCAACTTAGAAGCTTCATCTGTGTTTTACTATGGTGGTTTTAGTGTCTCCGCATACCGCAGCACACGTCATAGCTTAGCAGACGATAAGTACAACCGTTTCAGAGAGAAGAGCGGCCAATGTGACGATCTGGCTTTAAGTCGAGTCGATAACAAATGACGAAAACGGACGGATTTCTCAGGTTTTTACTACATATGAACACTTTTCACATTCTCCCGTGCAACTCGGCAGCTAGTCCTCCTTTCATGCAGAATCTTAAGTTCCTAGCTCATGTCCAAGGAACCAAAGCCAGCTAAAAAGTCAATAACCTATACCTAAAACTTTAATTGGTCTACCTCTTACTGGCTATTACATCAACTTAGAACCTTCATCTGTGTTCTACTATGGTGCTTTTAGTGTCTCCGCATACCGCAGCACGCGACATAGCTTTGCAGAGGATAAGTACAATCGTTTCAGAGAGAAGAGCGACCAATGTGACGATCTGGCTTTAAGTCGATTCGATAACAAATGACGAAAACGGTCGGATTTCTAGGTTTTTACTACATATGAACACTTTTCACATTCTCCCGTGCAACTCGGCTGCTAGTCCTCCTTTCATGCAGAATCTTCAGGTCCTAGCTCATGTCCAAGGCACCAAAGCCAGCTAAAAAGTCCATAATCGATACCTAAAACTTGAATTGTACTACTTCTTACTTTCTATTACATTAAATTAGATGCTTCATCTGTGTTTTACTATGGTGGTTTTAGTGTCTCCGCATACCGCAGCACGCGACATAGCTTTGAAGACGATAAGTACAACCGTTTCAGAGAGAAGAGCGGTCAATGTGATGATCTGGCTTTAAGTCGAGTCGATAACAAATGACGAAAACGGACGGATTTCTCAAGTTTTTACTACATATGAACACTTTTCACATTCTCCCGTGCAACTCGGCTGCTAGTCCTCCTTTCATGCAGAATCTTAAGGTCCTTGCTCATGTCCAAGGCACCAAAGCCCGCTAAAAAGTCAATAATCGATACCTAAAACTTGAATTGGACTACTTCTTACTGGCTATTACATCAACTTAGAACCTTCATCTGTGTTCTAGTGTGGTGCTTTTTTGTGTCCCCACATACCGCAGCACGCGAAATAGCTTAGTAGACGATAAGTACAATCTTTTCAGAGAGTACAGCGGCCAATGTGACGATCTGGCTTTAAGTCGAGTCAATGACAAATGTCGAAAACAGACGGATTTCTCAGGTTTTTACTACATATGAACACTTTTCACGTTCTCCCGTGCAACTCTTCAGATAGTCCTCCTTTCATGCAGAATCTTAAGGTCCTAATTCATGTCCAAGGAACCAAAGCCAGCTAAAAATTCCATAATCGATACCTAAAACTTCTTACTGGCTATTACATTAAATTAGATGCTTCATCTGTCTTTTACTATGGTGGTTTTAGTGTCTCCGCATACCGCAGCACACGTCATAGCTTTGCAGACGATAAGTACAACCATTTCAGAGAGAAGAGCGGCCAATGTGACGATCTGGCTTTATGTCGATTCGATAAAAAAAGATAACGAACGGATTTTTCGGGTTTTTACTGCATATGAACACTTTTCACATTCTCCCGTGCAACTCAGCTGCTAGTCCTCCTTTCATGCAGAATCTTAAGGTCCTAGCTCATGTCCAAGGAACCAAAGCCAGCTAAAAAGTCCATAATCGATACCTAAAACTTCTTACTGGCTATTACATTAAATTAGATGCTTCATCTGTCTTTTACTATGGTGGTTTTAGTGTCTCCGCATACCGCATACCGCAGCACACGTCATAGCTTTGCAGACGATAAGTACAACCGTTTCAGAGAGAAGAGCGGCCAATGTGAAGATCTGGCTTTAAGTCGAGTCGATAACAAATGACGAAAACGGACGGATTTCTCAGGTTTTTACTACATATGAACACTTTTCACATTCTCCCGTGCAACTCGGCAGCTAGTCCTCATTTCATGCAGTCAATAATCGATACCTAAAACTAGAATTGTACTATATCTTATTGGCTATTACATCAACTTAGAAGCTTCATCTGTGTTTTATTATGGTGGTTTTAGTGTCTCCGCATACCGCAGCACACGTCATAGCTTAGCAGACGATAAGTACAACCGTTTCAGAGAGAAGAGCGGCCAATGTGACGATCTGGCTTTAAGTCGAGTCGATAACAAATGACGAAAACGGACGGATTTCTCAGGTTTTTACTACATATGAACACTTTTCACATTCTCCCATGCAACTCGGCAGCTAGTCCTCATTTCATGCAGAATCTTAAGTTCCTAGCTCATATCCAAGGAACCAAAGCCAGCTAAAAAGTCAATAATCTATACCTAAAACTTGAATTGGTCTACCTCTTACTGGCTATTACATCAACTTAGAACCTTCATCTGTGTTCTACTATGGTGCTTTTAGTGTCTCCGCATACCGCAGCACGCGACATAGCTTTGCAGACGATAAGTACAATCGTTTCAGAGAGAAGAGCGACCAATGTGACGATCTGGCTTTAAGTCGATTCGATAACAAATGACGAAAACGGTCGGATTTCTAGGTTTTTACTACATATGAACACTTTTCACATTCTCCCGTGCAACTCGGCTGCTAGTCCTCCTTTCATGCAGAATCTTAAGGTCCTAGCTCATTTCCAAGGCACCAAAGCCAGCTAAAAAGTCCATAATCGATACCTAAAACTTGAATTGTACTACTTCTTACTGGCTATTACATTAAATTAGATGCTTCACCTGTGTTTTACTATGGTGGTTTTAGTGTCTCCGCATACCGCAGCACACGTCATAGCTTTGAAGACGATAAGTACAACCATTTCAGAGAGAAGAGCGGCCAATGTGACGATCTGGCTTTATGTCGATTCGATAGAAAAATGACGATAACGAACGGATTTTTCGGGTTTTTACTGCATATGAACACTTTTCACATTCTCCCGTGCAACTCAGCTGCTAGTCCTCCTTTCATGCAGAATCTTAAGGTCCTAGCTCAAGTCCAAGGCACGAAAGCCACCTAAAAATCAATAATCGATACCTAAAACTTGTATTGTACTACTTCTTACTGGCTATTACATCAACTTAGAAGCTTCATCTGTGTTCTACTATGGTGCTTTTAGTGTCTCCGCATACCGCAGCACGCGACATAGCTTTGCAGACGATAAGTACAACCGTTTCAGAGAGAAGAGCGGCCAATGTGACGATCTGGCTTTAAGTCGATTCGGTAACAAATGACGAAAACGGACGGATTTCTAGGTTTTTACTACATATGAACACATTCCACATTCTCCCGTGCAACTCGGCTGCTAGTCCTCCTTTCATGCAGAATCTTAAGGTCCTAGCTCATGTCCAAGGCTCCAGAGCCAGCTATAAAATCAACAATCGATACCTGAAACTTGAATTGTACTATATATTACTGGCTATTACATCAACTTAGAAGCTTCATCTGTTTTCTACTATGGTGCTTCTAGTGTCTTCGCATTCCGGAGCACGAGACATAGCTTTGCAGACGATAATTACGACGATGTCAGAGAGAAGAGCGGCCAATGTGATGAACTGGCTTTAAGTCGAGTCGATAACAAATGACGAAAACGGACGGATTTCTCAAGTTTTTACTACATATGAACACTTTTCACATTCTCCCGTGCAACTCGGCTGCTAGTCCTCCTTTCATGCAGAATCTTAAGGTCCTAGCTCATTTCCAAGGCACCAAAGCCACCTAAAAACTCCATAATCGATACCTAAAACTTGAATTGTACTACTTCTTACTTTCTATTACATTAAATTAGATGCTTCATCTGTGTTTTACTATGCTGGTTTTAGTGTCTCCGCATGCCGCAGCACACGTCATAGCTTTGCAGACGATAAGTACAACGGTTCCAGAGAGAAGAGCGGCCAATGTGGCGATCTGTCTTTAAGTCGATTCGATAACAAATGACGAAAACGAACGGATTTCTAAGGTTTTTACTACATATGAACACTTTTCACATTCCCCCGTGCAACGCGGCTGCTAGTCCTCCTTTTATGCAGAATCTTAAGGTCCTAGCTCATGTCCAAGGCGCCAAAGCGAGCTAAAAAGCCAATAATCGATACCTAAAACTTGAATTGTACTACTTCTTACTGGCTATTACATCAACTTAGAAGCTTCATCTGTGTTCTACTATGGTGCTTTTAGTGTCTCCGCATACCGCAGCACGCGACATAGCTTTGCAGACGATAAGTACAACCGTTTCAGAGAGAAGAGCGGCCAATGTGACGATCTGGCTTTAAGTCGATTCGATAACAAATGACGAAAACGGACGGATTTTTCGGGTTTTTACTGCATGAGAACACTTTTCACATTCTCCCGTGCAACTCGGCTGCTAGTCCTCCTTTCATGCAGAATCTTAAGATCCTAGCTCATGTCGAAGTCACCAAAGCCAGCTAAAAAGTCAATAATCGATACCTAAATCTTGAATTGTACTACTTCTTACTGGCTATTACATCAACTTAGAAGCTTCATCTGTGTTCTACTATGGTGCTTTTAGTATCTCCGCATACCGCAGCACGCGACATAGCTTTGCAGACGATAAGTACAACCGTTTCAGAGAGAAGAGCGGCCAATGTGACGATCTGGCTTTAAGTCGATTCGATAACAAATGACGAAAACGGACGGATTTTTCGGGTTTTTACTGCATGTGAACACTTTTCACATTCTCCCATGCAACTCGGCTGCTAGTCCTCCTTTCATGCAGAATCTTAAGATCCTAGCTCATGTCCAAGGCACCAAAGCCAGCTAAAGAGTCCATAATCGATACCTAAAACTTGAATTGTACTACTTCTTACTGGCTATTACATTAAATTAGATGCTTCATCTGTGTTTTACTATGGTGGTTTTAGTGTCTCCGCATACCGCAGCACACGTCATAGCTTTGCAGACGATAAGTACAACGGTTCCAGAGAGAAGAGCGGCCAATGTGGCGATCTGGCTTTAAGTCGATTCGATAACAAATGACGAAAACGAACGGATTTCTAAGGTTTTTACTACATATGAACACTTTTCACATTCTCCCGTGCAACGCGGCTGCTAGTCCTCCTTTCATGCAGAATCTTAAGGTCCTAGCTCATGTCCAAGGCGCCAAAGCGAGCTAAAAAGCCAATAATCGATACCTAAAACTTGAATTGTACTACTTCTTACTGGCTATTACATCAACTTAGAAGCTTCATCTGTGTTCTACTATGGTGCTTTTAGTATCTCCGCATACCGCAGCACGCGACATAGCTTTGCAGACGATAAGTACAACCGTTTCAGAGAGAAGAGCGGCCAATGTGACGATCTGGCTTTAAGTCGATTCGATAACAAATGACGAAAACGGACGGATTTTTCGGGTTTTTACTGCATGTGAACACTTTTCACATTCTCCCATGCAACTCGGCTGCTAGTCCTCCTTTCATGCAGAATCTTAAGATCCTAGCTCATGTCGAAGGCACCAAAGCCAGCTAAAAAGTCAATAATCGATACCTAAAACTTGAATTGTACTACTTCTTACTGGCTATTACATCAACTTAGAAGCTTCATCTGTGTTCTACTATGGTGCTTTTAGTATCTCCGCATACCGCAGCACGCGACATAGCTTTGCAGACGATAAGTACAACCGTTTCAGAGAGAAGAGCGGCCAATGTGACGATCTGGCTTTAAGTCGATTCGATAACAAATGACGAAAACGGACGGATTTTTCGGGTTTTTACTGCATGTGAACACTTTTCACATTCTCCCATACAACTCGGCTGCTAGTCCTCCTTTCATGCAGAATCTTAAGATCCTAGCTCATGTCCAAGGCACCAGAGCCAGCTAAAAAGTCCATAATCGATACCTAAAACTTGAATTGTACTACTTCTTACTGGCTATTACATTAAATTAGATGCTTCATCTGTGTTTTACTATGGTGGTTTTAGTGTCTCCGCATACCGCAGCACACGTCATAGCTTTGCAGACGATAAGTACAACGGTTCCAGAGAGAAGAGCGGCCAATGTGGCGATCTGGCTTTAAGTCGATTCGATAACAAATGACGAAAACGAACGGATTTCTAAGGTTTTTACTACATATGAACACTTTTCACATTCTCCCGTGCAACGCGGCTGCTAGTCCTCCTTTCATGCATAATCTTAAGGTCCTAGCTCATGTCCAAGGCGCCAAAGCGAGCTAAAAAGCCAATAATCGATACCTAAAACTTGAATTGTACTACTTTTTACTGGCTATTACATCAACTTAGAAGCTTCATCTGTGTTCTACTATGGTGCTTTTAGTGTCTCCGCATACCGCAGCACGCGACATAGCTTTGCAGACGATAAGTACAACCGTTTCAGAGAGAAGAGCGGCCAATGTGACGATCTGGCTTTAAGTCGATTCGATAACAAATGAAGAAAACGGACGGATTTTTCGGGTTTTTACTGCATGTGAACACTTTTCACATTGTCCCGTGCAACTCGGCTGCTAGTCCTCCTTTCATGCAGAATCTTAAGATCCTAGCTCATGTCGAAGGCACCAAAGCCAGCTAAAAAGTAAATAATCGATACCTAAAACTTGAATTGTACTACTTCTTACTGGCTATTACATCAACTTAGAAGCTTCATCTGTGTTCTACTATGGTGCTTTTAGTATCTCCGCATACCGCAGCACGCGACATAGCTTTGCAGACGATAAGTACAACCGTTTCAGAGAGAAGAGCGGCCAATGTGACGATCTGGCTTTAAGTCGATTCGATAACAAATGACGAAAATGGACGGATTTTTCGGGTTTTTACTGCATGTGAACACTTTTCACATTCTCCCATGCAACTCGGCTGCTAGTCCTCCTTTCATGCAGAATCTTAAGATCCTAGCTCATGTCCAAGGCACCAAAGCCAGCTAAAAAGTCCATAATCGATACCTAAAACTTGAATTGTACTACTTCTTACTGGCTATTACATTAAATTAGATGCTTCATCTGTGTTTTACTATGGTGGTTTTAGTGTCTCCGCATACCGCAGCACACGTCATAGCTTTGAAGACGATAAGTACAACCATTTCAGAGAGAAGAGCGGCCAATGTGACGATCTGGCTTTATGTCGATTCGATAGAAAAATGACGATAACGAACGGATTTTTCGGGTTTTTACTGCATATGAACACTTTTCACATTCTCCCGTGCAACTCAGCTGCTAGTCCTCCTTTCATGCAGAATCTTAAGGTCCTAGCTCAGGTCCAAGGCACGAAAGCCACCTAAAAATCAATAATCGATACCTAAAACTTGTATTGTACTACTTCTTACTGGCTATTACATCAACTTAGAAGCTTCATCTGTGTTCTACTATGGTGCTTTTAGTGTCTCCGCATACCGCAGCACGCGACATAGCTTTGCAGACGATAAGTACAACCGTTTCAGAGAGAAGAGCGACCAATGTGACGATCTGGCTTTAAGTTGATTCGGTAACAAATGGCGAAAACGGACGGATTTCTAGGTTTTTACTACATATGAACACATTCCACATTCTCCCGTGCAACTCGGCTGCTAGTCCTCCTTTCATGCAGATTCTTAAGGTCCTAGCTCATGTCCAAGGCTCCAGAGCCAGCTATAAAATCAATAATCGATACCTGAAACTTGAATTGTACTATATATTACTGGCTATTACATCAACTTAGAAGCTTCATCTGTTTTCTACTATGGTGCTTTTAGTGTCTCCGCATTCCGGAGCACGAGACATAGCTTTGCAGACGATAATTACGACGATTTCAGAGAGAAGAGCGGCCAATGTCATGAACTGGATTTAAGTCGAGTCGATAACAAATGACAAAAACGGACGGATTTCTCAAGTTTTTACTACATATGAACACTTTTCACATTCTCCCGTGCAACTCGGCTGCTAGTCCTCCTTTCATGCAGAATCTTAAGGTCCTAGCTCATGTCCAAGGCACCAAAGCCCGCTAAAAAGTCAATTATCGATACCTAAAACTTGAATTAGACTACTTCTTACTGGCTATTACATCAACTTAGAACCTTCATCTGTGTTCTACTGTGGTGCTTTTAGTGTCCCCGCATACCGCAGCACCCGACATAGCTTTGCAGACGATAAGTACAATCGTTTCAGAGAGTAGAGCGACCAATGTGACGATCTGGCTTTAAGTCGATTCGATAACAGATGACGAAAACGGACGGATTTCTCAGGTTTTTACTACATATGAACACTTTTCACATTCTCCCGTGCAACTCGGCTGCTAGTCCTCCTTTCATGCAGATTCTTAAGATCCTAGCTCATGCCCAAGGCACCAAAGCCAGCTAAAAAGTCCATAATCGATACCTAAAACTTGAATTGTACTACTTCTTACTTTCTATTACATTAAATTAGATGCTTCATCTGTGTTTTACTATGGTGGTTTTAGTGTCTCCGCATACCGCAGCACACGTAATAGCTTTGAAGACGATAAGTACAACCATTTCAGAGAGAAGAGCGGCCAATGTGACGATCTGGCTTTATGTCGATTCGATAGAAAAATGACGATAACGAACGGATTTTTCGGGTTTTTACTGCATATGAACACTTTTCACATTCTCCCGTACAACTCAGCTGCTAGTCCTCCTTTCATGCAGAATCTTAAGGTCCTAGCTCAAGTCCAAAGCACGAAAGCCACCTAAAAATCAATAATCGATACCTAAAACTTGTATTGTACTACTTCTTACTGGCTATTACATCAACTTAGAAGCTTCATCTGTGTTCTACTATGGTGCTTTTAGTGTCTCCGCATACCGCAGCACGCGACATAGCTTTGCAGACGATAAGTACAACCGTTTCAGAGAGAAGAGCGGCCAATGTGACGAACTGGCTTTAAGTCGATTCGGTAACAAATGATGAAAACGAACGGATTTCTAAGGTTTTTACTACATATGAACACTTTTCACATTCTCCCGTGCAACGCGGCTGCTAGTCCTCCTTTCATGCAGAATCTTAAGGTCCTAGCTCATGTCCAAGGCGCCAAAGCGAGCTAAAAAGCCAATAATCGATACCTAAAACTTGAATTGTACTACTTCTTACTGGCTATTACATCAACTTAGAAGCTTCATCTGTGTTCTGCTATGGTGCTTTTAGTGTCTCCGCATACCGCTGCACGCGACATAGCTTTGCAGACGATAAGTACAACCGTTTCAGAGAGAAGAACGGCCAATGTGACGATCTGGCTTTAAGTCGATTCGATAACAAATGACGAAAACGGACGGATTTTTCGGGTTTTTACTGCATGTGAACACTTTTCACATTCTCCCGTGCAACTCGGCTGCTAGTCCTCCTTTCATGCAGAATCTTAAGGTCCTAGCTCATGTCCAAGGCACCAAAGCCAGCTAAAAAGTCAATAATCGATACCTAAAACTTGAATTGTACTACTTCTTACTGGCTATTACATCAACTTAGAAGCTTCATCTGTGTTCTACTATGGTGCTTTTAGTGTCTCCGCATACCGCAGCACGCGACATAGCTTTGCAGACGATAAGTACAATCGTTTCAGAGAAAAGAGCGACCAATGTGACGATCTGGTTTTAAGTCGATTCGATAACAAATGACGAAAACGGACTAATTTCTCAGATTTTTACTACATATGAACACTTTTCACTTTCTCCCGTGCAACTCGGCAACTAGTCCTCCTTTCATGCAGAATCTTAAGGTCCTAGCTCATGTCCAAGGCACCAAAGCCAGCTAAAAAATCAATAATCGATACCTAAAACTTGAATTGTACTACTTCTTACTGGCTATTACATCAACTTAGAAGCTTCATCTATGTTCTACTATGGTGCTTTTAGTATCTCCGCATACCGCAGCACGCGACATAGCTTTGCAGACGATAAGTACAACCGTTTCAGAGAGAAGAGCGGCCAATGTGACGATCTGGCTTTAAGTCGATTCGATAACAAATGACGAAAACGGACGGATTTTTCGGGTTTTTACTGCATGTGAACACTTTTCACATTCTCCCGTGCAACTCGGCTGCTAGTCCTCCTTTCATGCAGAATCTTAAGATCCTAGCTCATGTCCAAGGCACCAAAGCCAGCTAAAAAGTCAATAATCGATACCTAAAACTTGAATTGTACTACTTCTAACTGGCTATTACATCAACTTAGAAGCTTCATCTGTGTTCTACTATGGTGCTTTTAGTGTCTCCGCATACCGCAGCACGCGACATAGCTTTGCAGACGATAAGTATAACCGTTTCAGAGTGAAGAGCGGCAAATGTGACGATCTGGCTTTAAGTCGATTCGATAACAAATGACGAAAACGGACGGATTTCTCAGGTTTTTACTACATGTGAACACTTTTCACTCTCTCCCGTGCAACTCGGCTGTTAGTCCTCCTTTCATGCAGAATCTTAAGGTCCTAGCTCAAGTCCAAGGCACCAAAGCCAGCTAAAAAGTCAATAATCGATACCTAAAACTTGAATTGTACTACTTCTTACTGGCAATTACATCATCTTAGAGGCTTCATCTGTGTTCTACTATGGTCCTTTTAGTGTCTCCGCATACCACAGCACGCGACATAGCTCTGCAGACGATAAGTACAACCGTTTCAGAGAGAAGAGCGGCCAATGTGACGATCTGGCTTTAAGTCGATTCGATAACAAATAACGAAAACGGACGTATTTCTAGGTTTTTACTACATATGAACACATTCCACATTCTCCCGTGCAACTCGGCTGCTAGTCCTCCTTTCATGCAGAATCTTAAGGTCCTAGCTCATGTCCAAGGCACCAAAGCCAGCTAAAAAGTCAATAATCGATACCTAAAACTTGAATTGTACTACTTCTTACTGGCTATTACATCAACTTAGAAGCTTCATCTGTGTTCTACTATGGTGCTTTTAGTGTCTCCACATACCGCAGCACGCGACATAGCTTTGCAGACGATAAGTACAACCGTTTCAGAGAGAAGAGCGGCCAATGTGACGATCTGGCTTTAAGTCGATTCGATAACAAATGACGAAAACGGACGGATTTCTCAGGTTTTTACTACATATAAACACTTTTCACACTCTCCCGTGCAACTCGGCTGCTAGTCCTCCTTTTATGCAGAATCTTACGGTCCTAGCTCATGTCCAAGGCACCAAAGCCAGCTAAAAAGTCAATAATCAGTACCAAAACATAGAATTGTACTTCTTCTTACTTGCTATGACATCAACTTAGAAGCTTCATCTGTGTTCTACTATCTTGCTTTTTGTGTCTCCGCATGCCGCAGCACGCGACATAGCTTTGCAGACGATAAGTACAACCGTTTCAGAGAGAAGAGCGGCCAATGTGACGATCTGGCTTTTAAATCGATTCGATAACAAATGACGGAAACGGACGGATTTCTCAGGTTTTTACTACATATGAACACTTTTCACATTGTCCCGTGCAACTCGGCTGCTAGTCCTCCTTTCATGCAGATTCTTAAGGTCCTTGCTCATGTCCAAGTCACCAAAGAAGGGTAAAAAGTCAATAATCGATACATAAAACTTGAACTGTACTATATCCTACTGGCTATTACATCAACTTAGAAGCTTCATCTCTTTTCTACTATGGTGCTTTTAGTGTCTCCGCATTCCGGAGCACGATACATAGCTTTGCAGACGATAATTACGACGATTTCAGAGAGAAGAGCGGCCAATGTCATGATCTGGCTTTAAGTCGAATCGATAACAAATGATGAAAACGGACGGATTTGTCTGGTTTTTACTACATATGAACACTTTTCACATTCTCCCGTGCAACTCGGCTGCTAGTCCTCCTTTCATGCAGATTCTTAAGGTCCTAGCTCATGCCCAAGGCACCAAAGCCAGCTAAAAAGTCCATAATCGATACCTAAAACTTGAATGGTACTACTTCTTACTGTCTATTACATTAAATTAGATGCTTCATCTGTGTTTTACTATGGTGCTTTTAGTGTCTCCGCATACCGCAGCACTCGTCATAGCTTTGCAGACGATAAGTACAGCCATTTCAGAGAGAAGAGCGGCCAAGGTGGCGATCTGGCTTTAAGTCGATTCGATAACAAATGACGAAAACGGACGGATTTCTAAGGTTTTTACTACATATGAACACTTTTCACATTCTCCCGTGCAACACGGCTGCTAGTCCTCCTTTCATGCAGAATCGTAAGGTCCTAGCTCATGTCCAAGGCGCCAAAGCCAGCTAAAAAGCTAATAATCGATACCTAAAACTTGAATTGTACTACTTCTTACTGGCTATTACATCAACTTAGAAGCTTCATCTGTGTTCTACTATGGTGCTTTTAGTGTCTCCGCATACCGCAGCACGTGACATAGCTTTGTAGACGATAAGTACAACCGTTCCAGAGAGAAGAGCGGCCAATGTGACGATCTGGCTTTAAGTCGATTCGATAACAAATGACGAAAACGGACGGATTTCTCAGGTTTTTACTACATATGAACAATTTTGACATTCTCCCGTGCAACTCGGTTGCTAGTCCTCCTTTCATGCAGAATCTTAAGGTCCTAGCTCATGTCCAAGGCACCAAAGCCAGCTAAAAAGTCAATAATCGATACCTAAAACTTGAATTGTACTACTTCTTACTGGCTATTACATCAACTTAGAAGCTTCATCTGTGTTCTACTATGGTGCTTTTAGTGTCTCCGCATACCGCAGCACGCGACATAGCTTTGCAGACGATAAGTACAATCGTTTCAGAGAAAAGAGCGACTAATGTGACGATCTGGTTTTAAGTCGATTCGATAACAAATGACGAAAACGGACTAATTTCTCAGGTTTTTACTACATATGAACACTTTTCACTTTCTCCCGTGCAACTCGGCAACTAGTCCTCCTTTCATGCAGAATCTTAAGGTCGTAGCTCATGTCCAAGGCACCAAATCCAGCTAAAAAATCAATAATCGATACCTAAAACGTGAATTGTACTACTTCTTACTGGCTATTACATCAACTTAGAAGCTTCATCTGTGTTCTACTATGGTGCTTTTAGTATCTCCGCATACCGCAGCACGCGACATAGCTTTGCAGACGATAAGTACAACCGTTTCAGAGAGAAGAGCGGCCAATGTGACGATCTGGCTTTAAGTCGATTCGATAACAAATGACGAAAACGGACGGATTTTTCGGGTTTTTACTGCATGTGAACACTTTTCACATTCTCCCGTGCAACTCGGCTGCTAGTCCTCCTTTCATGCAGAATCTTAAGATCCTAGCTCATGTCCAAGGCACCAAAGCCAGCTAAAAAGTCAATAATCGATACCTAAAACTTGAATTGTACTACTTCTAACTGGCTATTACATCAACTTAGAAGCTTCATCTGTGTTCTACTATGGTGCTTTTAGTGTCTCCGCATACCGCAGCACGGGACATAGCTTTGCCGACGATAAGTATAACCGTTTCAGAGTGAAGAGCGGCAAATGTGACGATCTGGCTTTAAGTCGATTCGATAACAAATGACGAAAACGGAGGGATTTCTCAGGTTTTTACTACATGTGAACACTTTTCACTCTCTCCCGTGCAACTCGGCTGTTAGTCCTCCTTTCATGCAGAATCTTAAGGTCCTAGCTCAAGTCCAAGGCACCAAAGCCAGCTAAAAAGTCAATAATCGATACCTAAAACTTGAATTGTACTACTTCTTACTGGCAATTACATCATCTTAGGGGCTTCATCTGTGTTCTACTAAGGTCCTTTTAGTGTCTCCGCATACCGCAGCACGCGACATAGCTCTGCAGACGATAAGTACAACCGTTTCAGGGAGAAGAGCGGCCAATGTGACGATCTGGCTTTAAGTCGATTCGATAACAAATAACGAAAACGGACGTATTTCTAGGTTTTTACTACATATGAACACATTCCACATTCTCCCGTGCAACTCGGCTGCTAGTCCTCCTTTCATGCAGAATCTTAAGGTCCTAGCTCATGTCCAAGGCACCAAAGCCAGCTAAAAAGTCAATAATCGATACCTAAAACTTGAATTGTACTATATCTTACTGGCTATTACATCAACTTAGAAGCTTCATCTGTGTTCTACTATGGTGCTTTTAGTGTCTCCACATACCGCAGCACGCGACATAGCTTTGCAGACGATAAGTACAACCGTTTCAGAGAGAAGAGCGGCCAATGTGACGATCTGGCTTTAAGTCGATTCGATAACAAATGACGAAAACGGACGGATTTCTCAGGTTTTTACTACATATAAACACTTTTCACACTCTCCCGTGCAACTCGGCTGCTAGTCCTCCTTTTATGCAGAATCTTACGGTCCTAGCTCATGTCCAAGGCACCAAAGCCAGCTAAAAAGTCAATAATCAGTACCAAAACATAGAATTGTACTTCTTCTTACTTGCTATGACATCAACTTAGAAGCTTCATCTGTGTTCTACTATCTTGCTTTTTGTGTCTCCGCATGCCGCAGCACGCGACATAGCTTTGCAGACGATAAGTACAACCGTTTCAGAGAGAAGAGCGGCCAATGTGACGATCTGGCTTTTAAGTCGATTCGATAACAAATGACGGAAACGGACGGATTTCTCAGGTTTTTACTACATATGAACACTTTTCACATTGTCCCGTGCAACTCGGCTGCTAGTCCTCCTTTCATGCAGAATCTTAAAGTCCTAGCTCATGTAAAAGGCACCAAAGCCAGATAAAAAGTCAATAATCACTACCTAAAACTTGAATTGTACTACTTCTTACTGGCTATTACATCAACTTAGAAGATTCATCTGTGTTCTACTATGGTGCATTTAGTGTCTCCGCATACCGCAGCACGCGACATAGCTTTGCAGACGATAAGTACAACCGTTCCAGAGAGAAGAGCGGCCAATGTGACGATCTGGCTTTAAGTCGATTCGATAACAAATGACGAAAATGGACGGATTTCTCAGGTTTTTACAACATATGAACACTTTTCACATTCTCCCGTGCAACTCGGCTGCTAGTCCTCCTTTCATGCAGATTCTTAAGGTCCTTGCTCATGTCCAAGTCACCAAAGAAGGGTAAAAAGTCAATAATCGATACCTAAAACTTGAACTGTACTATATGCTACTGGCTATTACATCAACTTAGAAGCTTCATCTGTTTTCTACTATGGTGCTTTTAGTGTCTCCGCATTCCGGAGCACGATACATAGCTTTGCAGACGATAATTACGACGATTTCAGAGAGAAGAGGGGCCAATGTCATGATCTGGCTTTAAGTCGATTCGATAACAAATTACGAAAACGGACCGATTTCTCAGGTTTTTACTACATATGAACACTTTTCACATTCTCCCGTGCAACTCGGCTGCTAGTCCTCCTTTCATGCAGATTCTTAAGGTCCTAGCTCATGCCCAAGTCACCAAAACCAGCTAAAAAGTCCATAATCGATACCTAAAACTTGAATGGTACTACTTCTTACTGTCTATTACATTAAATTAGATGCTTCATCTGTGTTTTACTATGGTGGTTTTAGTGTCTCCGCATACCGCAGCACTCGTCATAGCTTTGCAGACGATAAGTACAGCCATTTCAGAGAGAAGAGCGGCCAAGGTGGCGATCTGGCTTTAAGTCGATTCGATAACAAATGACGAAAACGGACGGATTTCTAAGGTTTTTACTACATATGAACACTTTTCACATTCTCCCGTGCAACACGGCTGCTAGTCCTCCTTTCATGCAGAATCGTAAGGTCCTAGCTCATGTCCAAGGCGCCAAAGCCAGCTAAAAAGCTAATAATCGATACCTAAAACTTGAATTGTACTACTTCTTACTGGCTATTACATCAACTTAGAAGCTTCATCTGTGTTCTACTATGGTGCTTTTAGTGTCTCCGCATACCGCAGCACGCGACATAGCTTTGTAGACGATAAGTACAACCGTTCCAGAGAGAAGAGCGGCCAATGTGACGATCTGGCTTTAAGTCGATTCGATAACAAATGACGAAAACGGACGGATTTCACAGGTTTTTACTACATATGAACAATTTTGACATTCTCCCGTGCAACTCGGTTGCTAGTCCTCCTTTCATGCAGAATCTTAAGGTCCTAGCTCATGTCCAAGGCACCAAAGCCAGCTAAAAAGTCAATAATCGATACCTAAAACTTGAATTGGACTACTTATTACAGGCTATTACATCAACTTAGAACCTTCGTCTGTGTTCTACTATGGTGCTTTTAGTGTATCCGCATACCGCAGCACGCGACATAGCTTTGCAGACGATAAGTACAATCGTTTCAGAGAAAAGAGCGGCAAATGTGACGATCTGGCTTTAAGTCGATTCGATAACAAATGACGAAAACGGACGGATTTCTCAGGTTTTTACTACATGTGAACACTTTTCACACACTCCCGTGCAACTCGGCTGCTAGTCCTCCCTTCATGCAGAATCTTAAGGTCCTAGCTCATGTCCAAGGCACCAAAGCCTGCTAAAAAGTCAATAATCGATACCTAAAACTTGAATTGTACTACTTCTTACTGGCAATTACTTCATCTTAGAGGCTTCATCTGTGTTCTACTATGGTCCTTTTAGTGTCTTCGCATACCGCAGCACGCGACATAGCTTTGCAGACGATAAGTACAACCGTTTCAGAGAGAAGAGCGGCCAATGTGACGATCTGGCTTTAAGTCGATTCGATAACAAATGACGAAAACGGACGGATATCTCAGGTTTTTACTACATATGAACACTTTTGACATTGTCCCGTGCAACTCTGCTGCTAGTCCTCGTTTCATGCAGAATCTTAAGGTCCTAGCTCATGTCCAAGGCACCAAAGCCAGCTAAAAAGTCAATAATCAGTACCAAAACATAGAATTGTACTTCTTCTTACTTGCTATTACATCAACATAGAAGCTTCATCTGTGTTCTACTATGGTGCTTTTTGTGTCTCCGCATGCCGCAGCACGCGACATAGCTTTGCAGACGATAAGTACAACCGTTTCAGAGAGAAGAGCGGCCAATGTGACGATCTGGCTTTAAGTCGATTCGATAACAAATGACGAAAACGGACGGATTTCTCAGGTTTTTACTACATATGAACACTTTTCACATTGTCCCGTGCAACTCGGCTGCTAGTCCTCCTTTCATGCAGAATCTTAAGGTCCTAGCTCATGTCCAAGGCACCAAAGCTAGCTAAAAAGTCAATAATCACTACCTAAAACTTGAATTGTACTACTTCTTACTGGCTATTACATCAACTTAGAAGCTTCATCTGTGTTCTAATATGGTGCATTTAGTGTCTCCGCATACCGCAGCACGCGACATAGCTTTGCAGACGATAAGTACAACCGTTCCAGAGAGAAGAGCGGCCAATGTGACGATCAGGCTTTAAGTCGATTCGATAACAAATGACGAAAACGGACGTATTTCTCAGGATTTTACTACATATGAACACTTTTCACATTCTCCCGTGCAACTCGGCTGCTAGTTCTCCTTTCATGCAGAATCTTAAGGTCCTAGCTCATGTCCAAGGCACCAAAGCCAGCTAAAAAGTCAATAATGGATACCTAAAACTTGAATTGGACTACTTCTTACTGGCTATTACATCAACTTAGAACCTTCATCTATGTTCTACTACGGTGCTTTTAGTGTCTCCGCATACCGCAGCACGCGACATAGTTTTGCAGACGATAAGTACAATCGTTTCAGAGAAAAGAGCGACCAATGTGACGATCTGGTTTTAAGTCGATTCGATAACAAATGACGAAAACGGACGAATTTCTCAGGTTTTTACTACATATGAACACTTTTCACTTTCTCCCGTGCAACTCGGCTGCTAGTCCTCCTTTCATGCAGATTCTTAAGGTCCTAGCTCATGTCCAAGGCACCAAAGCCAGCTAAAAAGTTCATACTCGATACCTAAAACTTGAATTGTACTACTTCTTACTTTCTATTACATTAAATTAGATGCTTCATCTGTGTTTTACTATGGTGGCTTTAGTGTCTCCGCATACCGCAGCACACGTCATAGCTTTGCAGACGATAAGTACAGCCATTTCAGAGAGAAGTGCGGCCAATGTGACGATCTGGCTTTAAGTCGATTCGATAACAAATGACGAAAACGGACGGATTTTTAGGGTTTTTACTGCATATGAACACTTTTCACATTCTCCCGTGTAACTCGGCTGGTAGTCCTCCTTTCATGCAGAATCTTAAGGTCCTAGCTCATGTCCAAGGCACCAAAGCCAGCTAAAAATTCAAAAATCGATACCAAAAACTTGAATTGTACTACTTCTTACTGGCTATTACATCAATTTAGAAGCTTCATCTGTGTTCTACTATGGTGCTTTTAGTGTCTCCGCATACCGCAGCACACGTCATAGCTTTGCAGACGATAAGAACAACCGTTTCAGAGAGAAGAGCGGCCAATGTGAAGATCTGGCTTTAAGTCGATTCGATAACAAATGACGATAACGGGCGAATATCTAGGTTTTTACTACATATGAATACATTCCACATTCTCCCGTGAAACTCGGCTGCTTGTCCTCCTTTCATGCAGAATCTTAAGGTCCTAGCTCATGTCCAAGGCACCAAAGCCATCTAAAAAGTCAATAATCGATACCTAAAACTTGAATTGTACTACTTCTTACTGGTTTATACATCAACTTAGAAGCTACATCTGTGTTCTACTATGGTGCTTTTAGTGTCTCCACATACCGCAGCACGCGACATAGCTTTGCAGACGATAAGTACAACCGTTTCAGAGATAAGAGCGGCCAATGTGACAATTTGGCTTTAAGTCGATTCAATAACAAATGTCGAAAACGGACGGATTTCTCAGGTTTTTACTACATATGAACACTTTTCACATTCTCCCGTGCAACTCGGCTGCTAGTTCTCCTTTCATGCAGAATGTTAAGGTCCTAGCTCATGTCCAAGGAACCAAAGTAAGCTAAAATGTCAATAATCAATACCTAAAACTTGAATTGTACTACTACTTACTGGCTATTACATCAACTTAGAAGCTTCATCTGTGTTCTACTATGGTGCTTTTAGTGTCTCCACATACCGCAGCACGCGACATAGCTTTGCAGACGATACGTACAACCGTTTCAGAGAGAAGAGCGGCCAATGTGACGATCTGGCTTTAAGTCGATTCGATAACAAATGACAACAACGGACGGATTTCTCATGTTTTTACTACATATAAACACTTTTCACACTCTCCCGTGCAACTCGGCTGCTAGTTCTCCTTTCATGCAGAATCTTAAGGTCCTAGCTCATGTCCAAGGCACCAAAGCCAGCTAAAAAGTCAATAATCAATACCTAAAACTTGAATTGGACTACTTCTTACTGGCTATTACATCAACTTAGAAGCTTCATCTGTGTTCTACTGTGGTGCTTTTAGTGTCTCCGCATACCGCAGCACGCGACATAGCTCTGCAGACGATAAGTACAACCGTCTCAGAGAGAAGAGCGGCCAATGTGACGATCTGGCTTTAAGTCGATTCGATAACAAATGACGAAATCGGACGGATTTCTCAGGTGTTTACTACATATGAACACTTTTCACATTCTCCCGTGCAACTCGGCTGCTAGTCCTCCTTTCTTGCAGATTCTTAAGGTCCTAGCTCGTGTCCAAGGCACCAAAGCCAGCTAAAAAGTCAATAATCAATACCTAAAACTTGAATTGTACTACTTCTTAGTGGCTATTACATCAACTTAGAAGCTTCATCTGTGTTCTACTATGGTGCTTTTTGTGTCTCCGCATACCGCAGCACGCGACATAGCTTTGCAGACGATAAGTACAATGGTTCCAGAGAGAAGAGCGGCCAATGTGACGATCTGGCTTTAAGTCGATTCGATAACAAATGACGAAAACGGACGGATTTCTCAGGTTTTTACTACATATGAACACTTTTCACATTCTCCCGTGCAACTCGGCTGCTAGTCCTCCTTTCATGCAGAATCTTAAGGTCCTAGCTCATGTCCAAGGCACCAAAGCCAGCTATAAAGTAAATAATCAGTACCTAAAATTTGATTTATACTACTTCTTACTGGCTATTACATCAACTTAGAAGCTTCATCTGTGTTCTACTATGGTGCTTTTAGGGTCTCCGCATACCGCAGCACGCGACATAGCTTTGCAGACGATAAGTACAACCGTTTCAGAGAGAAGAGCGGCCAAGTACGATCTGGCTTTAAGTCGATTCGATAACAAATAACGAAAACGGACGGATTTCGCAGGTTTTTACTACATATGAACACTTTTCACATTCTCCCGTATAACTCGGCTGCTAGTCCTCCTTTCATGCAGAATCTTAAGGTCCTAGCTCATTTCCAAGGCACCAAAGCCAGCTAAGAAGTCAATAATCGATACCTAAAACTTGAATTGCACTACTTCCTACTGGCTATTACAGCAACTTAGAAGCTTCATCTGTGTTCTATTATGGTGCTTTTAGTGTCTCCAAATACCGCAGCACGCGACATAGCTTTGCAGACGATAAGTACAACCGTTTCAGAGAGAAGAGCGGCCAATGTGACGATTTGGCTTTAAGTCGATTCGATAACAAATGTCGAAAACGGACGGATTTCTCAGGTTTTTACTACATACGAACACTTTTCACATTCTCCCGTGCACCTCGGCGGCTAGTTCTCCTTTCATGCAGAATCTTAAGGTCCTACCTCATGTCCAAGGAACCAAAGCCAGCTAAAATGTCAATAATCAATACCTAAAACTTGAATTGTACTACTTCTTACTGGCTATTACATCAACTTAGAAGCTTCATCTGTGTTCTACTATGGTGCTTTTAGTGTCTCCACATACCGCAGCACGCGACATAGCTTTGCAGACGATAAGTACAACCGTTTCAGAGAGAAGAGCGGCCAATGTGACGATCTGGCTTTAAGTCGATTCGATAACAAATGACGAAAACGGACGGATTTCTCAGCTTTTTACTACATATAAACACTTTTCACACTCTCCCGTGCAACTCGGCTGCTAGTCCTCCTTTTATGCAGAATCTTACCGTCCTAGCTCATGTCCAAGGCACCAAAGCCAGCTAAAAATTCAATAATCAGTACCAAAACATAGAATTGTACTTCTTCTTACTTGCTATTACATCAACTTAGAAGCTTCATCTGTGTTGTACTATGGTGCTTTTTGTGTCTCCGCATGGCGCAGCACGCGACATAGCTTTGCAGACGATAAGTACAACCGTTTCAGAGAGAAGAGCGGCCAATGTGACGATCTGGCTTTAAGTCGATTCGATAACAAATGACGAAAACGGACGGATTTCTAGGTTTTTACTACATATAAACACATTCCACATTCTCCTGTGCAACTCGGCTGCTAGTCCTCCTTTCATGCAGAATCTTAAGGTCCTAGCTCATGTCCAAGGCACCAAAGCCAGCTAAAAAGTCAATAATCGAAACCTAAAACTTGAATTGTACTATATCTTACTGGCTATTACATCAACTTAGAAGCTTCATCTGCGTTCTACTATGGTGCTTTTAGTGTCTCCACATACCGCAGCACGCGACATAGCTTTGCAGACGATAAGTACAACCGTTTCAGAGAGAAGAGCGGCCAATGTGACGATCTGGCTTTAAGTCGATTCGATAACAAATGACAACAACGGACGGATTTCTCAGGTTTTTACTACATATAAACACTTTTCACACTCTCCCGTGCAACTCGGCTGCTAGTTCTCCTTTCATGCAGAATCTTAAGGTCCTAGCTCATGTCCAAGGCACCAAAGCCAGCTAAAAAGTCAATAATCAATACCTAAAACTTGAATTGTACTACTTCTTACTGGCTATTACATCAACTTAGAAGCTTCATCTGTGTTCTACTATGGTGCTTTCAGGGTCTCCGCATACCGCAGCACGCGACATAGCTTTGCAGACGATAAGTACAACCGTTTCAGAGAGAAGAGCGGCAAATGTGACGATCTGGCTTTAAGTCGATTCGATAACAAATGACGAAAACGGACGAATTTCTCAGGTTTTTACTACATATGAACACTTTTGACATTCTCCCGTGCAACTCGGCTGCTAGTCCTCCTTTCATGCAGATTCTTAAGGTCCTAGCTCATGTCCAAGGCACCAAAGCCAGCTAAAAAGTCAATAATCGATACCTAAAACTTGAATTGTACTACTTCTTAGTGGCTATTACGTCAACTTAGAATCTTCATCTGTGTTCTACTGTGGTGCTTTTAGTGTCTCCGCATACCGCAGCACGCGACATAGCTTTGCAGACGATAAGTACAACCGTTTCAGAGATAAGAGCGGCCAATGTGACAATTTGGCTTTAAGTCGATTCAATAACAAATGTCGAAAACGGACGGATTTCTCAGGTTTTTACTACATATGAACACTTTTCACATTCTCCCGTGCAACTCGGCTGCTAGTTCTCCTTTCATGCAGAATGTTAAGGTCCTAGCTCATGTCCAAGGAACCAAAGTAAGCTAAAATGTCAATAATCAATACCTAAAACTTGAATTGTACTACTTCTTACTGGCTATTACATCAACTTAGAAGCTTCATCTGTGTTCTACTATGGTGCTTTTAGTGTCTCCACATACCGCAGCACGCGACATAGCTTTGCAGACGATACGTACAACCGTTTCAGAGAGAAGAGCGGCCAATGTGACGATCTGGCTTTAAGTCGATTCGATATCAAATGACAACAACGGACGGATTTCTCATGTTTTTACTACATATAAACACTTTTCACACTCTCCCGTGCAACTCGGCTGCTAGTTCTCCTTTCATGCAGAATCTTAAGGTCCTAGCTCATGTCCAAGGCACCAAAGCCAGCTAAAAAGTCAATAATCAATACCTAAAACTTGAATTGGACTACTTCTTACTGGCTATTACATCAACTTAGAAGCTTCATCTGTGTTCTACTGTGGTGCTTTTAGTGTCTCCGCATACCGCAGCACGCGACATAGCTCTGCAGACGATAAGTACAACCGTCTCAGAGAGAAGAGCGGCCAATGTGACGATCTGGCTTTAAGTCGATTCGATAACAAATGACGAAATCGGACGGATTTCTCAGGTGTTTACTACATATGAACACTTTTCACATTCTCCCGTGCAACTCGGCTGCTAGTCCTCCTTTCTTGCAGATTCTTAAGGTCCTAGCTCATGTCCAAGGCACCAAAGCCAGCTAAAAAGTCAATAATCAATACCTAAAACTTGAATTGTACTACTTCTTACTGGCTATTACATCAACTTAGAAGCTTCATCTGTGTTCTACTATGGTGCTTTTTGTGTCTCCGCATACCGCAGCACGCGACATAGCTTTGCAGACGATAAGTACAATGGTTCCAGAGAGAAGAGCGGCCAATGTGACGATCTGGCTTTAAGTCGATTCGATAACAAATGACGAAAACGGACGGATTTCTCAGGTTTTTACTACATATGAACACTTTTCACATTCTCCCGTGCAACTCGGCTGCTAGTCCTCCTTTAATGCAGAATCTTAAGGTCCTAGCTCATGTCCAAGGCACCAAAGCCAGCTATAAAGTAAATAATCAGTACCTAAAATTTGATTTATACTACTTCTTACTGGCTATTACATCAACTTAGAAGCTTCATCTGTGTTCTACTATGGTGCTTTTAGGGTCTCCGCATACCGCAGCACGCGACATAGCTTTGCAGACGATAAGTACAACCGTTTCAGAGAGAAGAGCGGCCAAGTACGATCTGGCTTTAAGTCGATTCGATAACAAATAACGAAAACGGACGGATTGCGCAGGTTTTTACTACATATGAACACTTTTCACATTCTCCCGTGCAACTCGGCTGCTAGTCCTCCTTTCATGCAGAATCTTAAGGTCCTAGCTCATTTCCAAGGCACCAAAGCCAGCTAAGAAGTCAATAATCGATACCTAAAACTTGAATTGCACTACTTCCTACTGGCTATTACATCAACTTAGAAGCTTCATCTGTGTTCTATTATCTTGCTTTTAGTGTCTCCAAATACCGCAGCACGCGACATAGCTTTGCAGACGATAAGTACAACCGTTTCAGAGAGAAGAGCGGCCAATGTGACGATTTGGCTTTAAGTCGATTCGATAACAAATGTCGAAAACGGACGGATTTCTCAGGTTTTTACTACATATGAACACTTTTCACATTCTCCCGTGCAACTCGGCGGCTAGTTCTCCTTTCATGCAGAATCTTAAGGTCCTAGCTCATGTCCAAGGAACCAAAGCCAGCTAAAATGTCAATAATCAATACCTATAACTTGAATTGTACTACTTCTTACTGGCTATTACATCAACTTAGAAGCTTCATCTGTGTTCTACTATGGTGCTTTTCGTGTCTCCACATACCGCAGCACGCGACATAGCTTTGCAGACGATAAGTACAACCGTTTCAGAGAGAAGAGCGGCCAATGTGACGATCTGGCTTTAAGTCGATTCGATAACAAATGACGAAAACGGACGGATTTCTCAGGTTTTTACTACATATAAACACTTTTCACACTCTCCCGTGCAACTCGGCTGCTAGTCCTCCTTTTATACAGAATCTTACGGTCCTAGCTCATGTCCAAGGCACCAAAGCCAGCTAAAAAGTCAATAATCAGTACCAAAACATAGAATTGTACTTCTTCTTACTTGTTATTACATCAACTTAGAAGCTTCATCTGTGTTCTACTATCTTGCTTTTTGTGTCTCCGCATGCCGCAGCACGCGACATAGCTTTGCAGACGATAAGTACAACCGTTTCAGAGAGAAGAGCGGCCAATGTGACGATCTGGCTTTAAGTCGATTCGATAACAAATGACGAAAACGGACGGATTTCTCAGGTTTTTACTACATATGAACCCTTTTCAAATTCTCCCATGCAACTCGGCTGCTTGTTCTCCTTTCATGCTGAATCTTAAGGTCCTAGCTCATGTCCAAGGCACCAAAGCCAGCTAAAAAGTCAATAATCAGTAACTAAAACTTGAATTGTACTACTTCTTACTGGCAATTACATCATCTTAGAAGCTTCATCTGCGTCCTACTATGGTGCTTTTAGTGTCTCCACATACCGCAGCACGCGACATAGCTTTGCAGACGATAAGTACAACCGTTTCAGAGAGAAGAGCGGCAAATGTGACGGTCTGGCTTTAAGTCGATTCGATAACAAATGACGAAAACGGACGAATTTCTCAGGTTTTTACTACATATGAACACTTTTGACATTCTCCCGTGCAACTCGGCTGCTAGTCCTCCTTTCATGCAGATTCTTAAGGTCCTAGCTCATGTCCAAGTCACCAAAGCCAGCTAAAAAGTCAATAATCGATACCTAAAACTTGAATTGTACTACTTCTTAGTGGCTATTACGTCAACTTAGAATCTTCATCTGTGTTCTACTGTGGTGCTTTTAGTGTCTCCGCATACCGCAGCACGCGACATAGCTTTGCAGACGATAAGTAAAACCGTTTCAGAGATAAGAGCGGCCAATGTGACAATTTGGCTTTAAGTCGATTCAATAACAAATGTCGAAAACGGACGGATTTCTCAGGTTTTTACTACATATGAACACTTTTCACATTCTCCCGTGCAACTCGGCTGCTAGTTCTCCTTTCATGCAGAATGTTAAGGTCCTAGCTCATGTCCAAGGAACCAAAGTAAGCTAAAATGTCAATAATCAATACCTAAAACTTGAATTGTACTACTTCTTACTGGCTATTACATCAACTTAGAAGCTTCATCTGTGTTCTACTATGGTGCTTTTAGTGTCTCCACATACCGCAGCACGCGACATAGCTTTGCAGACGATACGTACAACCGTTTCAGAGAGAAGAGCGGCCAATGTGACGATCTGGCTTTAAGTCGATTCGATAACAAATGACAACAACGGACGGATTTCTCATGTTTTTACTACATATAAACACTTTTCACACTCTCCCGTGCAACTCGGCTGCTAGTTCTCCTTTCATGCAGAATCTTAAGGTCCTAGCTCATGTCCAAGGCACCAAAGCCAGCTAAAAAGTCAATAATCAATACCTAAAACTTGAATTGTACTACTTCTTACTGGCTATTACATCAACTTAGAAACTTCATCTGTGTTCTACTGTGGTGCTTTTAGTGTCTCCGCATACCGCAGCACGCGACATAGCTCTGCAGACGATAAGTACAACCGTCTCAGAGAGAAGAGCGGCCAATGTGACGATCTGGCTTTAAGTCGATTCGATAACAAATGACGAAATCGGACGGATTTCTCAGGTGTTTACTACATATGAACACTTTTCACATTCCCCCGTGCAACTCGGCTGCTAGTCCTCCTTTCATGCAGAATCTTAAGGTCCTAGCTCATGTCCAAGGCACCAAAGCCAGCTATAAAGTAAATAATCAGTACCTAAAATTTGATTTATACTACTTCTTACTGGCTATTACATCAACTTAGAAGCTTCATCTGTGTTCTACTATGGTGCTTTTAGGGTCTCCGCATACCGCAGCACGCGACATAACTTTGCAGACGATAAGTACAACCGTTTCAGAGAGAAGAGCGGCCAAGTACGATCTGGCTTTAAGTCGATTCTATAACAAATAACGAAAACGGACGGATTGCGCAGGTTTTTACTACATATGAACACTTTTCACATTCTCCCGTGCAACTCGGCTGCTAGTCCTCCTTTCATGCAGAATCTTAAGGTCCTAGCTCATTTCCAAGGCACCAAAGCCAGCTAAGAAGTCAATAATCGATACCTAAAACTTGAATTGCACTACTTCCTACTGGCTATTACATCAACTTAGAAGCTTCATCTGTGTTCTATTATCTTGCTTTTAGTGTCTCCAAATACCGCAGCACGCGACATAACTTTGCAGACGATAAGTACAACCGTTTCAGAGAGAAGAGCGGCCAATGTGACGATTTGGCTTTAAGTCGATTCGACAACAAATGTCGAAAACGGACGGATTTCTCAGGTTTTTACTACATATGAACACTTTTCACATTCTCCCGTGCAACTCGGCTGCTAGTTCTCCTTTCATGCAGAATCTTAAGGTCCTAGCTCATGTCCAAGGAACCAAAGCCAGCTAAAATGTCAATAATCAATACCTATAACTTGAATTGTACTACTTCTTACTGGCTATTACATCAACTTAGAAGTTTCATCTGTGTTCTACTATGGTGCTTTTAGTGTCTCCACATACCGCAGCACGCGACATAGCTTTGCAGACGATAAGTACAACCGTTTCAGAGAGAAGAGCGGCCAATGTGACGATCTGGCTTTAAGTCGATTCGATAACAAATGACGAAAACGGACGGATTTCTCAGCTTTTTACTACATCTAAACACTTTTCACACTCTCCCGTGCAACTCGGCTGCTAGTCCTCCTTTTATGCAGAATCTTACGGTCCTAGCTCATGTCCAAGGCACCAAAGCCAGCTAAAAAGTCAATAATCAGTACCAAAACATAGAATTGTACTTCTTCTTACTTGTTATTACATCAACTTAGAAGCTTCATCTGTGTTCTACTATCTTGCTTTTTGTGTCTCCGCATGCCGCAGCACGCAACATAGCTTTGCAGACGATAAGTACAACCGTTTCAGAGAGAAGAGCGGCCAATGTGACGATCTGGCTTTAAGTCGATTCGATAACAAATGACGAAAACGGACGGATTTCTCAGGTTTTTACTACATATGAACCCTTTTCAAATTCTCCCATGCAACTCGGCTGCTTGTTCTCCTTTCATGCTGAATCTTAAGGTCCTAGCTCATGTCCAAGGCACCAAAGCCAGCTAAAAAGTCAATAATCAGTAACTAAAACTTGAATTGTACTACTTCTTACTGGCAATTACATCATCTTAGAAGCTTCATCTGCGTTCTACTATGGTGCTTTTAGTGTCTCCACATACCGCAGCACGCGACATAGCTTTGCAGACGATAAGTACAACCGTTTCAGAGAGAAGAGGGGTCAATGTGACGATCTGGCTTTAAGTCGATTCGATAACAAATGACAACAACGGACGGATTTCTCAGGTTTTTACTACATATAAACACTTTTCACACTCTCCCGTGCAACTCGGCTGCTAGTTCTCCTTTCATGCAGAATCTTAAGGTCCTAGCTCAGGTCCAAGGCACCAAAGCCAGCTAAAAAGTCAATAATCAATACCTAAAACTTGAATTGTACTACTTCTTACTGGCTATTACATCAACTTAGAAGCTTCATCTGTGTTCTACTATGGTGCTTTTAGGGTCTCCGCATACCGCAGCACGCGACATAGCTTTGCAGACGATAAGTACAACCGTTTCAGAGAGAAGAGCCGCAAATGTGAAGATCTGGCTTTAAGTCGATTCGATAACAAATGACGAAAACGGACGAATTTCTCAGGTTTTTACTACATATGAACACTTTTGACATTCTCCCGTGCAACTCGGCTGCTAGTCCTCCTTTCATGCAGATTCTTAAGGTCCTAGCTCATGTCCAAGTCACCAAAGCCAGCTAAAAAGTCAATAATCGATACCTAAAACTTGAATTGTACTACTTCTTAGTGGCTATTACGTCAACTTAGAATCTTCATCTGTGTTCTACTGTGGTGCTTTTAGTGTCTCCGCATACCGCAGCACGCGACATAGCTTTGCAGACGATAAGTACAACCGTTTCAGAGATAAGAGCGGCCAATGTGACAATTTGGCTTTAAGTCGATTCAATAACAAATGTCGAAAACGGACGGATTTCTCAGGTTTTTACTACATATGAACACTTTTCACATTCTCCCGTGCAACTCGGCTGCTAGTTCTCCTTTCATGCAGAATGTTAAGGTCCTAGCTCATGTCCAAGGAACCAAAGTAAGCTAAAATGTCAATAATCAATACCTAAAACTTGAATTGTACTACTTCTTACTGGCTATTACATCAACTTAGAAGCTTCATCTGCGTTCTACTATGGTGCTTTTAGTGTCTCCACATACCGCAGCACGCGACATAGCTTTGCAGACGATACGTACAACCGTTTCAGAGAGAAGAGCGGCCAATGTGACGATCTGGCTTTAAGTCGATTCGATAACAAATGACAACAACGGACGGATTTCTCATGTTTTTACTACATATAAACACTTTTCACACTCTCCCGTGCAACTCGGCTGCTAGTTCTCCTTTCATGCAGAATCTTAAGGTCCTAGCTCATGTCCAAGGCACCAAAGCCAGCTAAAAAGTCAATAATCAATACCTAAAACTTGAATTGTACTACTTCTTACTGGCTATTACATCAACTTAGAAGCTTCATCTGTGTTCTACTGTGGTGCTTTTAGTGTCTCCGCATACCGCAGCACGCGACATAGCTCTGCAGACGATAAGTACAACCGTCTCAGAGAGAAGAGCGGCCAATGTGACGATCTGGCTTTAAGTCGATTCGATAACAAATGACGAAATCGGACGGATTTCTCAGGTGTTTACTACATATGAACACTTTTCACATTCTCCCGTGCAACTCGGCTGCTAGTCCTCCTTTCATGCAGAATCTTAAGGTCCTAGCTCATGTCCAAGGCACCAAAGCCAGCTATAAAGTAAATAATCAGTACCTAAAATTTGATTTATACTACTTCTTACTGGCTATTACATCAACTTAGAAGCTTCATCTGTGTTCTACTATGGTGCTTTTAGGGTCTCCGCATACCGCAGCACGCGACATAGCTTTGCAGACGATAAGTACAACCGTTTCAGAGAGAAGAGCGGCCAAGTACGATCTGGCTTTAAGTCGATTCGATAACAAATAACGAAAACGGACGGATTGCGCAGGTTTTTACTACATATGAACACTTTTCACATTCTCCCGTGCAACTCGGCTGCTAGTCCTCCTTTCATGCAGAATCTTAAGGTCCTAGCTCATTTCCAAGGCACCAAAGCCAGCTAAGAAGTCAATAATCGATACCTAAAACTTGAATTGCACTACTTCCTACTGGCTATTACATCAACTTAGAAGCTTCATCTGTGTTCTATTATCTTGCTTTTAGTGTCTCCAAATACCGCAGCACGCGACATAACTTTGCAGACGATAAGTACAACCGTTTCAGAGAGAAGAGCGGCCAATGTGACGATTTGGCTTTAAGTCGATTCGACAACAAATGTCGAAAACGGACGGATTTCTCAGGTTTTTACTACATATGAACACTTTTCACATTCTCCCGTGCAACTCGGCGGCTAGTTCTCCTTTCATGCAGAATCTTAAGGTCCTAGCTCATGTCCAAGGAACCAAGCCAGCTAAAATGTCAATAATCAATACCTATAACTTGAATTGTACTACTTCTTACTGGCTATTACATCAACTTAGAAGTTTCATCTGTGTTCTACTATGGTGCTTTTAGTGTTTCCACATACCGCAGCACGCGACATAGCTTTGCAGACGATAAGTACAACCGTTTCAGAGAGAAGAGCCGCAAATGTGAAGATCTGGCTTTAAGTCGATTCGATAACAAATGACGAAAACGGACGAATTTCTCAGGTTTTTACTACATATGAACACTTTTGACATTCTCCCGTGCAACTCGGCTGCTAGTCCTCCTTTCATGCAGATTCTTAAGGTCCTAGCTCATGTCCAAGTCACCAAAGCCAGCTAAAAAGTCAATAATCGATACCTAAAACTTGAATTGTACTACTTCTTAGTGGCTATTACGTCAACTTAGAATCTTCATCTGTGTTCTACTGTGGTGCTTTTAGTGTCTCCGCATACCGCAGCACGCGACATAGCTTTGCAGACGATAAGTACAACCGTTTCAGAGATAAGAGCGGCCAATGTGACAATTTGGCTTTAAGTCGATTCAATAACAAATGTCGAAAACGGACGGATTTCTCAGGTTTTTACTACATATGAACACTTTTCACATTCTCCCGTGCAACTCGGCTGCTAGTTCTCCTTTCATGCAGAATGTTAAGGTCCTAGCTCATGTCCAAGGAACCAAAGTAAGCTAAAATGTCAATAATCAATACCTAAAACTTGAATTGTACTACTTCTTACTGGCTATTACATCAACTTAGAAGCTTCATCTGCGTTCTACTATGGTGCTTTTAGTGTCTCCACATACCGCAGCACGCGACATAGCTTTGCAGACGATACGTACAACCGTTTCAGAGAGAAGAGCGGCCAATGTGACGATCTGGCTTTAAGTCGATTCGATAACAAATGACAACAACGGACGGATTTCTCATGTTTTTACTACATATAAACACTTTTCACACTCTCCCGTGCAACTCGGCTGCTAGTTCTCCTTTCATGCAGAATCTTAAGGTCCTAGCTCATGTCCAAGGCACCAAAGCCAGCTAAAAAGTCAATAATCAATACCTAAAACTTGAATTGTACTACTTCTTACTGGCTATTACATCAACTTAGAAGCTTCATCTGTGTTCTACTGTGGTGCTTTTAGTGTCTCCGCATACCGCAGCACGCGACATAGCTCTGCAGACGATAAGTACAACCGTCTCAGAGAGAAGAGCGGCCAATGTGACGATCTGGCTTTAAGTCGATTCGATAACAAATGACGAAATCGGACGGATTTCTCAGGTGTTTACTACATATGAACACTTTTCACATTCTCCCGTGCAACTCGGCTGCTAGTCCTCCTTTCATGCAGAATCTTAAGGTCCTAGCTCATGTCCAAGGCACCAAAGCCAGCTATAAAGTAAATAATCAGTACCTAAAATTTGATTTATACTACTTCTTACTGGCTATTACATCAACTTAGAAGCTTCATCTGTGTTCTACTATGGTGCTTTTAGGGTCTCCGCATACCGCAGCACGCGACATAGCTTTGCAGACGATAAGTACAACCGTTTCAGAGAGAAGAGCGGCCAAGTACGATCTGGCTTTAAGTCGATTCGATAACAAATAACGAAAACGGACGGATTGCGCAGGTTTTTACTACATATGAACACTTTTCACATTCTCCCGTGCAACTCGGCTGCTAGTCCTCCTTTCATGCAGAATCTTAAGGTCCTAGCTCATTTCCAAGGCACCAAAGCCAGCTAAGAAGTCAATAATCGATACCTAAAACTTGAATTGCACTACTTCCTACTGGCTATTACATCAACTTAGAAGCTTCATCTGTGTTCTATTATCTTGCTTTTAGTGTCTCCAAATACCGCAGCACGCGACATAACTTTGCAGACGATAAGTACAACCGTTTCAGAGAGAAGAGCGGCCAATGTGACGATCTGGCTTTTAAGTCGATTCGACAACAAATGTCGAAAACGGACGGATTTCTCAGGTTTTTACTACATATGAACCCTTTTCAAATTCTCCCATGCAACTCGGCTGCTTGTTCTCCTTTCATGCAGAATCTTAAGGTCCTAGCTCATGTCCAAGGCACCAAAGCCAGCTAAAAAGTCAATAATCAGTAACTAAAACTTGAATTGTACTACTTCTTACTGGCAATTTCATCATCTTAGAAGCTTCATCTGCGTTCTACTATTGTGGTTTTAGTGTCTCCACATACCGCAGCACGCGACATAGCTTTGCAGACGATAAGTACAACCGTTTCAGAGAGAAGAGCGGCCAATGTGACGATCTGGCTTTAAGTCGATTCGATAACAAATAACAACAACGGACGGATTTCTCAGGTTTTTACTACATATAAACACTTTTCACACTCTCCCGTGCAACTCGGCTGCTAGTTCTCCTTTCATGCAGAATCTTAAGGTCCTAGCTCATGTCCAAGGCACCAAAGCCAGCTAAAAAGTCAATAATCAATACCTAAAACTTGAATTGTACTACTTCTTACTGGCTATTACATCAACTTAGAAGCTTCATCTGTGTTCTACTATGGTGCTTTTAGGGTCTCCGCATACCGCAGCACGCGACATAGCTTTGCAGACGATAAGTACAACCGTTTCAGAGAGAAGAGCGGCAAATGTGACGATCTGGCTTTAAGTCGATTCGATAACAAATGACGAAAACGGACGAATTTCTCAGGTTTTTACTACATATGAACACTTTTGACATTCTCCCGTGCAACTCGGCTGCTAGTCCTCCTTTCATGCAGAATCTTAAGGTCCTAGCTCATTTCCAAGGCACCAAAGCCAGCTAAGAAGTCAATAATCGATACCTAAAACTTGAATTGCACTACTTCCTACTGGCTATTACATCAACTTAGAAGCTTCATCTGTGTTCTATTATCTTGCTTTTAGTGTCTCCAAATACCGCAGCACGCGACATAACTTTGCAGACGATAAGTACAACCGTTTCAGAGAGAAGAGCGGCCAATGTGACGATTTGGCTTTAAGTCGATTCGACAACAAATGTCGAAAACGGACGGATTTCTCAGGTTTTTACTACATATGAACACTTTTCACATTCTCCCGTGCAACTCGGCTGCTAGTTCTCCTTTCATGCAGAATCTTAAGGTCCTAGCTCATGTCCAAGGAACCAAAGCCAGCTAAAATGTCAATAATCAATACCTATAACTTGAATTGTACTACTTCTTACTGGCTATTACATCAACTTAGAAGTTTCATCTGTGTTCTACTATGGTGCTTTTAGTGTCTCCACATACCGCAGCACGCGACATAGCTTTGCAGACGATAAGTACAACCGTTTCAGAGAGAAGAGCGGCCAATGTGACGATCTGGCTTTAAGTCGATTCGATAACAAATGACGAAAACGGACGGATTTCTCAGCTTTTTACTACATCTAAACACTTTTCACACTCTCCCGTGCAACTCGGCTGCTAGTCCTCCTTTTATGCAGAATCTTACGGTCCTAGCTCATGTCCAAGGCACCAAAGCCAGCTAAAAAGTCAATAATCAGTACCAAAACATAGAATTGTACTTCTTCTTACTTGTTATTACATCAACTTAGAAGCTTCATCTGTGTTCTACTATCTTGCTTTTTGTGTCTCCGCATGCCGCAGCACGCAACATAGCTTTGCAGACGATAAGTACAACCGTTTCAGAGAGAAGAGCGGCCAATGTGACGATCTGGCTTTAAGTCGATTCGATAACAAATGACGAAAACGGACGGATTTCTCAGGTTTTTACTACATATGAACCCTTTTCAAATTCTCCCATGCAACTCGGCTGCTTGTTCTCCTTTCATGCTGAATCTTAAGGTCCTAGCTCATGTCCAAGGCACCAAAGCCAGCTAAAAAGTCAATAATCAGTAACTAAAACTTGAATTGTACTACTTCTTACTGGCAATTACATCATCTTAGAAGCTTCATCTGCGTTCTACTATGGTGCTTTTAGTGTCTCCACATACCGCAGCACGCGACATAGCTTTGCAGACGATAAGTACAACCGTTTCAGAGAGAAGAGGGGTCAATGTGACGATCTGGCTTTAAGTCGATTCGATAACAAATGACAACAACGGACGGATTTCTCAGGTTTTTACTACATATAAACACTTTTCACACTCTCCCGTGCAACTCGGCTGCTAGTTCTCCTTTCATGCAGAATCTTAAGGTCCTAGCTCAGGTCCAAGGCACCAAAGCCAGCTAAAAAGTCAATAATCAATACCTAAAACTTGAATTGTACTACTTCTTACTGGCTATTACATCAACTTAGAAGCTTCATCTGTGTTCTACTATGGTGCTTTTAGGGTCTCCGCATACCGCAGCACGCGACATAGCTTTGCAGACGATAAGTACAACCGTTTCAGAGAGAAGAGCCGCAAATGTGAAGATCTGGCTTTAAGTCGATTCGATAACAAATGACGAAAACGGACGAATTTCTCAGGTTTTTACTACATATGAACACTTTTGACATTCTCCCGTGCAACTCGGCTGCTAGTCCTCCTTTCATGCAGATTCTTAAGGTCCTAGCTCATGTCCAAGTCACCAAAGCCAGCTAAAAAGTCAATAATCGATACCTAAAACTTGAATTGTACTACTTCTTAGTGGCTATTACGTCAACTTAGAATCTTCATCTGTGTTCTACTGTGGTGCTTTTAGTGTCTCCGCATACCGCAGCACGCGACATAGCTTTGCAGACGATAAGTACAACCGTTTCAGAGATAAGAGCGGCCAATGTGACAATTTGGCTTTAAGTCGATTCAATAACAAATGTCGAAAACGGACGGATTTCTCAGGTTTTTACTACATATGAACACTTTTCACATTCTCCCGTGCAACTCGGCTGCTAGTTCTCCTTTCATGCAGAATGTTAAGGTCCTAGCTCATGTCCAAGGAACCAAAGTAAGCTAAAATGTCAATAATCAATACCTAAAACTTGAATTGTACTACTTCTTACTGGCTATTACATCAACTTAGAAGCTTCATCTGCGTTCTACTATGGTGCTTTTAGTGTCTCCACATACCGCAGCACGCGACATAGCTTTGCAGACGATACGTACAACCGTTTCAGAGAGAAGAGCGGCCAATGTGACGATCTGGCTTTAAGTCGATTCGATAACAAATGACAACAACGGACGGATTTCTCATGTTTTTACTACATATAAACACTTTTCACACTCTCCCGTGCAACTCGGCTGCTAGTTCTCCTTTCATGCAGAATCTTAAGGTCCTAGCTCATGTCCAAGGCACCAAAGCCAGCTAAAAAGTCAATAATCAATACCTAAAACTTGAATTGTACTACTTCTTACTGGCTATTACATCAACTTAGAAGCTTCATCTGTGTTCTACTGTGGTGCTTTTAGTGTCTCCGCATACCGCAGCACGCGACATAGCTCTGCAGACGATAAGTACAACCGTCTCAGAGAGAAGAGCGGCCAATGTGACGATCTGGCTTTAAGTCGATTCGATAACAAATGACGAAATCGGACGGATTTCTCAGGTGTTTACTACATATGAACACTTTTCACATTCTCCCGTGCAACTCGGCTGCTAGTCCTCCTTTCATGCAGAATCTTAAGGTCCTAGCTCATGTCCAAGGCACCAAAGCCAGCTATAAAGTAAATAATCAGTACCTAAAATTTGATTTATACTACTTCTTACTGGCTATTACATCAACTTAGAAGCTTCATCTGTGTTCTACTATGGTGCTTTTAGGGTCTCCGCATACCGCAGCACGCGACATAGCTTTGCAGACGATAAGTACAACCGTTTCAGAGAGAAGAGCGGCCAAGTACGATCTGGCTTTAAGTCGATTCGATAACAAATAACGAAAACGGACGGATTGCGCAGGTTTTTACTACATATGAACACTTTTCACATTCTCCCGTGCAACTCGGCTGCTAGTCCTCCTTTCATGCAGAATCTTAAGGTCCTAGCTCATTTCCAAGGCACCAAAGCCAGCTAAGAAGTCAATAATCGATACCTAAAACTTGAATTGCACTACTTCCTACTGGCTATTACATCAACTTAGAAGCTTCATCTGTGTTCTATTATCTTGCTTTTAGTGTCTCCAAATACCGCAGCACGCGACATAACTTTGCAGACGATAAGTACAACCGTTTCAGAGAGAAGAGCGGCCAATGTGACGATTTGGCTTTAAGTCGATTCGACAACAAATGTCGAAAACGGACGGATTTCTCAGGTTTTTACTACATATGAACACTTTTCACATTCTCCCGTGCAACTCGGCGGCTAGTTCTCCTTTCATGCAGAATCTTAAGGTCCTAGCTCATGTCCAAGGAACCAAGCCAGCTAAAATGTCAATAATCAATACCTATAACTTGAATTGTACTACTTCTTACTGGCTATTACATCAACTTAGAAGTTTCATCTGTGTTCTACTATGGTGCTTTTAGTGTTTCCACATACCGCAGCACGCGACATAGCTTTGCAGACGATAAGTACAACCGTTTCAGAGAGAAGAGCCGCAAATGTGAAGATCTGGCTTTAAGTCGATTCGATAACAAATGACGAAAACGGACGAATTTCTCAGGTTTTTACTACATATGAACACTTTTGACATTCTCCCGTGCAACTCGGCTGCTAGTCCTCCTTTCATGCAGATTCTTAAGGTCCTAGCTCATGTCCAAGTCACCAAAGCCAGCTAAAAAGTCAATAATCGATACCTAAAACTTGAATTGTACTACTTCTTAGTGGCTATTACGTCAACTTAGAATCTTCATCTGTGTTCTACTGTGGTGCTTTTAGTGTCTCCGCATACCGCAGCACGCGACATAGCTTTGCAGACGATAAGTACAACCGTTTCAGAGATAAGAGCGGCCAATGTGACAATTTGGCTTTAAGTCGATTCAATAACAAATGTCGAAAACGGACGGATTTCTCAGGTTTTTACTACATATGAACACTTTTCACATTCTCCCGTGCAACTCGGCTGCTAGTTCTCCTTTCATGCAGAATGTTAAGGTCCTAGCTCATGTCCAAGGAACCAAAGTAAGCTAAAATGTCAATAATCAATACCTAAAACTTGAATTGTACTACTTCTTACTGGCTATTACATCAACTTAGAAGCTTCATCTGCGTTCTACTATGGTGCTTTTAGTGTCTCCACATACCGCAGCACGCGACATAGCTTTGCAGACGATACGTACAACCGTTTCAGAGAGAAGAGCGGCCAATGTGACGATCTGGCTTTAAGTCGATTCGATAACAAATGACAACAACGGACGGATTTCTCATGTTTTTACTACATATAAACACTTTTCACACTCTCCCGTGCAACTCGGCTGCTAGTTCTCCTTTCATGCAGAATCTTAAGGTCCTAGCTCATGTCCAAGGCACCAAAGCCAGCTAAAAAGTCAATAATCAATACCTAAAACTTGAATTGTACTACTTCTTACTGGCTATTACATCAACTTAGAAGCTTCATCTGTGTTCTACTGTGGTGCTTTTAGTGTCTCCGCATACCGCAGCACGCGACATAGCTCTGCAGACGATAAGTACAACCGTCTCAGAGAGAAGAGCGGCCAATGTGACGATCTGGCTTTAAGTCGATTCGATAACAAATGACGAAATCGGACGGATTTCTCAGGTGTTTACTACATATGAACACTTTTCACATTCTCCCGTGCAACTCGGCTGCTAGTCCTCCTTTCATGCAGAATCTTAAGGTCCTAGCTCATGTCCAAGGCACCAAAGCCAGCTATAAAGTAAATAATCAGTACCTAAAATTTGATTTATACTACTTCTTACTGGCTATTACATCAACTTAGAAGCTTCATCTGTGTTCTACTATGGTGCTTTTAGGGTCTCCGCATACCGCAGCACGCGACATAGCTTTGCAGACGATAAGTACAACCGTTTCAGAGAGAAGAGCGGCCAAGTACGATCTGGCTTTAAGTCGATTCGATAACAAATAACGAAAACGGACGGATTGCGCAGGTTTTTACTACATATGAACACTTTTCACATTCTCCCGTGCAACTCGGCTGCTAGTCCTCCTTTCATGCAGAATCTTAAGGTCCTAGCTCATTTCCAAGGCACCAAAGCCAGCTAAGAAGTCAATAATCGATACCTAAAACTTGAATTGCACTACTTCCTACTGGCTATTACATCAACTTAGAAGCTTCATCTGTGTTCTATTATCTTGCTTTTAGTGTCTCCAAATACCGCAGCACGCGACATAACTTTGCAGACGATAAGTACAACCGTTTCAGAGAGAAGAGCGGCCAATGTGACGATCTGGCTTTTAAGTCGATTCGACAACAAATGTCGAAAACGGACGGATTTCTCAGGTTTTTACTACATATGAACCCTTTTCAAATTCTCCCATGCAACTCGGCTGCTTGTTCTCCTTTCATGCAGAATCTTAAGGTCCTAGCTCATGTCCAAGGCACCAAAGCCAGCTAAAAAGTCAATAATCAGTAACTAAAACTTGAATTGTACTACTTCTTACTGGCAATTTCATCATCTTAGAAGCTTCATCTGCGTTCTACTATTGTGGTTTTAGTGTCTCCACATACCGCAGCACGCGACATAGCTTTGCAGACGATAAGTACAACCGTTTCAGAGAGAAGAGCGGCCAATGTGACGATCTGGCTTTAAGTCGATTCGATAACAAATAACAACAACGGACGGATTTCTCAGGTTTTTACTACATATAAACACTTTTCACACTCTCCCGTGCAACTCGGCTGCTAGTTCTCCTTTCATGCAGAATCTTAAGGTCCTAGCTCATGTCCAAGGCACCAAAGCCAGCTAAAAAGTCAATAATCAATACCTAAAACTTGAATTGTACTACTTCTTACTGGCTATTACATCAACTTAGAAGCTTCATCTGTGTTCTACTATGGTGCTTTTAGGGTCTCCGCATACCGCAGCACGCGACATAGCTTTGCAGACGATAAGTACAACCGTTTCAGAGAGAAGAGCGGCAAATGTGACGATCTGGCTTTAAGTCGATTCGATAACAAATGACGAAAACGGACGAATTTCTCAGGTTTTTACTACATATGAACACTTTTGACATTCTCCCGTGCAACTCGGCTGCTAGTCCTCCTTTCATGCAGATTCTTAAGGTCCTAGCTCATGTCCAAGGCACCAAAGCCAGCTAAAAAGTCAATAATCGATACCTAAAACTTGAATTGTACTACTTCTTAGTGGCTATTACGTCAACTTAGAATCTTCATCTGTGTTCTACTGTGGTGCTTTTAGTGTCTGCGCATACCGCAGCACGCGACATAGCTTTGCAGACGATAAGTACAACGGTTCCAGAGAGAAGAGCGGCCAATTTGACGATCTGGCTTTTAGTCGATTCGATAACAAATGACGAAAACGGACGGATTTCTCAGGTTTTTACTACATATGAACACTTTTCACATTCTCCCGTGCAACTCGTCTGCTAGTCCTCCTTTCATGCAGAATCTTAAGGTCCTAGCTCATGTCCAAGGCTCCAAAGCCAGCTATAAAGTAAATAATCAGTACCTAAAATTTGATTTGTACTACTTCTTACTGGCTATTACATCAACTTAGAAGCTTCATCTGTGTTCTACTATGGTGCTTTTAGGGTCTCCGCATACCGCAGCACGCAATATAACTTTGCAGACGATAAGTACAACCGTTTCAGAGAGAAGAGCGGCCAATGTGACGATTTGGCTTTAAGTCGATTCGATAACAAATGTCGAAAACGGACGGATTTCTCAGGTTTTTACTACATATGAACACTTTTCACATTCTCCCGTGCAACTCGGCGGCTAGTTCTCCTTTCATGCAGAATCTTAAGGTCCTAGCTCATTTCCAAGGAACCAAAGCCAGCTAAAATGTCAATAATCAATACCTATAACTTGAATTGTACTACTTCTTACTGGCTATTACATCAACTTAGAAGCTTCATCTGTGTTCTACTATGGTGCTTTTAGTGTCTCCACATACCGCAGCACGCGACATAGCTTTGCAGACGATAAGTACAACCGTTTCAGAGAGAAGAGCGGCCAATGTGACGATCTGGCTTTAAGTCGATTCGATAACAAATGACGAAAACGGACGGATTTCTCAGCTTTTTACTACATATAAACACTTTTCACACTCTCCCGTGCAACTCGGCTGCTAGTCCTCCTTTTATGCAGAATCTTACGGTCCTAGCTCATGTCCAAGGCACCAAAGCCAGCTAAAAAGTCAATAATCAGTACCAAAACATAGAATTGTACTACTTCTTACTTGCTATTACATCAACTTGGAAGCTTCATCTGTGTTATACTATAGTGCTTTTTGTGTCTCCGCATGGCGCAGCACGCGACATAGCTTTGCAGACGATAAGTACAACCGTTTCAGAGAGAAGAGCGGCCAATGTGACGATCTGGCTTTAAGTCGATTCGATAACAAATGACGAAAACGGACGGATTTCTCAGGTTTTTACTACATATGAACCCTTTTCAAATTCTCCCATGCAACTCGGCTGCTTGTTCTCCTTTCATGCAGAATCTTAAGGTCCTAGCTCATGTCCAAGGCACCAAAGCCAGCTAAAAAGTCAATAATCAATACCTAAAACTTGAATTGTACTACTTCTTACTGGCTATTACATCAACTTAGAAGCTTCATCTGTGTTCTACTATGGTGCTTTTAGTGTCTCCGCATACCGCAGCACGCGACATAGCTTTGCAGACGATAAGTACAACCGTTTCAGAGAGAATAGCGGCCAAGTACGATCTGGCTTTAAGTCAATTCGATAACAAATGACGAAAACGGACGGATTTCTCAGGTTTTTACTACATATGAACACTTTTCACATTCTCCTGTGCAACTCGGCTGCTAGTCCTCCTTTCATGCAGAATCTTAAGGTCCTAGCTCATGTCCAAGGAACCAAAGCCAGCTAAAATGTCAATAATCAATACCTAAAACTTGAATTGTACTACTTCTTACTGGCTATTACATCAACTTAGAAGCTTCATCTGTGTTTTACTATGGTGCTTTTAGTGTCTTCACATACCGCAGCACGCGACATAGCTTTCCAGACGATAAGTACAACCGTTTCAGAGAGAATAGCGGCCAAGTACGATCTGGCTTTAAGTCGATTCGATAACAAATGACGAAAACGGACGGATTTCTCAGGTTTTTACTACATATGAACACTTTTCACATTCTCCCGTGCAACTCGGCTGCTAGTCCTCCTTTCATGCAGAATCTTAAGGTCCTAGCTCATGTCCAAGGAACCAAAGCCAGCTAAAATGTCAATAATCAATACCTAATACTTGAATTGTACTACTTCTTACTGGCTATTTCATCAACTTAGAAGCTTCATCTGTGTTCTACTATGGTGCTTTTAGTGTCTCCACATACCGCAGCACGCGACATAGCTTTGCAGACGATAAGTACAACCGTTTCAGAGAGAAGAGCGGCCAATGTGACGATCTGGCTTTAAGTCGATTCGATAACAAATGACGAAAACGGACGGATTTCTCCGGTTTTTGCTACATATAAACACTTTTCACACTCTCCCGTGCAACTCGGCTGCTAGTCCTCCATTTATGCAGAATCTTACGGTCCTAGCTCATGTCCAAGGCACCAAAGCCAGCTAAAAAGTCAATAATCAGTACCAAAACATAGAATTGTACTTCTTCTTACTTGCTATTACATCAACTTAGAAGCTTCATCTGTGTTCTACTATCTTGCTTTTTGTGTCTCCGCATGCCGCAGCACGCGACATAGCTTTGCAGACGATAAGTACAACCGTTTCAGAGAGAAGAGCGGCCAATGTGACGATCTGGCTTTAAGTCGATTCGATAACAAATGACGAAAACGGACGAATTTCTCAGGTTTTTACTACATATGAACCCTTTTCAAATTCTCCCATGCAACTCGGCTGCTTGTTCTCCTTTCATGCAGAATCTTAAGGTCCTAGCTCATGTCCAAGGCACCAAAGCCAGCTAAAAAGTCAATAATCAGTAACTAAAACTTGAATTGTACTACTTCTTACTGGCAATTACATCATCTTAGAAGCTTCATCTGCGTTCTACTATGGTGCTTTTAGTGTCTCCACATACCGCAGCACGCGACATAGCTTTGCAGACGATAAGTACAACCGTTTCAGAGAGAAGAGCGGCCAATGTGACGATCTGGCTTTAAGTCGATTCGATAACAAATGACAACAACGCACGGATTTCTCAGGTTTTTACTACATATAAACACTTATCACACTCTCCCGTGCAACTCGGCTGCTAGTTCTCCTTTCATGCAGATTCTTAAGGTCCTAGCTCATGTCCAAGGCACCAAAGCCAGCTAAAAAGTCAATAATCGATACCTAAAACTTGAATTGTACTACTTCTTAGTGGCTATTACGTCAACTTAGAATCTTCATCTGTGTTCTACTGTGGTGCTTTTAGTGTCTCCGCATACCGCAGCACGCGACATAGCTCTGCAGACGATAAGTACAACCGTTTCAGAGAGAAGAGCGGCCAATGTGACGATCTGGCTTTAAGTCGATTCGATAACAAATGACGAAATAAGACGGATTTCTCAGGTTTTTACTACATATGAACACTTTTCACATTCTCCCGTGCTACTCGGCTGCTAGTCCTACTTTCTTGCAGATTCTTAAGGTCCTAGCTCATGTCCAAGGCACCAAAGCCAGCTAAAAAGTCAATAATCAATACCTAAAACTTGAATTGTACTACTTCTTATTGGCTATTACATCAACTTAGAAGCTTCATCTGTGTTCTACTATGGTGCTTTTAGTGTCTCCGCATACCGCAGCACGCGACATAGCTTTGCAGACGATAAGTACAACGGTTCCAGAGAGAAGAGCGGCCAATTTGACGATCTGGCTTTTAGTCGATTCGATAACAAATGACGAAAACGGACGGATTTCTCAGGTTTTTACTACATATGAACACTTTTCACATTCACCCGTGCAACTCGGCTGCTAGTCCTCCTTTCATGCAGAATCTTAAGGTCCTAGCTCATGTCCAAAGCACCAAAGCCAGCTATAAAGTAAATAATCAGTACCTAAAACTTGTATTGTACTACTTCTTACTGGCTATTACATCAACTTAGAAGCTTCATCTGTGTTCAACTATGGTGCTTTTAGTGTCTCCGCATACCGCAGCACGCGACATAGCTTTGCAGACGATAAGTACAACCGTTTTAGAGAGAATAGCGGCCAAGTACGATCTGGCTTTAAGTCGATTCGATAACAAATGACGAAAACGGACGGATTTCTCAGGTTTTTACTACATATGAACACTTTTCACATTCTCCCGTTCAACTCGGCTGCTAGTCCTCCTTTCATGCAGAATCTTAAGGTCCTAGCTCATTTCCAAGGCACCAAAGCCAGCTAAGAAGTCAATAATCGATACCTAAAACTTGAATTGCACTACTTCCTACTGGCTATTACATCAACTTAGAAGCTTCATCTGTGTTCTACTATGGTGCTTTTAGTGTCTCCACATACCGCAGCACGCGACATAGCTTTGCAGACGATAAGTACAACCGTTTCAGAGAGAAGAACTGCCAATGTGACGATTTGGCTTTAAGTCGATTCGATAACAAATGTCGAAAACGGACGGATTTCTCAGGTTTTTATTACATATGAACACTTTTCACATTCTCCCGTGCAACTCGGCTGCTAGTTCTCCTTTCATGCAGAATCTTAAGGTCCTAACTCATGTCCAAGGAACCAAAGCCAGCTAAAATGTCAATAATCAGTACCTAAAACTTGAATTGTACTACTTCTTACTTGCTATTACATCAACTTAGAAGCTTCATCTGTGTTCTACTATGGTGCTTTTTGTGTCTCCGCATGCCGCAGCACGCGACATAGCTTTGCAGACGATAAGTACAACCGTTTCAGAGAGAAGAGCGGCCAATGTGACGATCTGGCTTTAAGTCGATTCGATAACAAATGACAACAACGGACGAATTTCTCAGGTTTTTACTACATATGAACACTTTTGACATTCTCCCGTGCAACTCGGCTGCTAGTCCTCCTTTCATGCAGATTCTTAAGGTCCTAGCTCATGTCCAAGGCACCAAAGCCAGCTAAAAAGTCAATAATCGATACCTAAAACTTTAATTGTACTACTTCTTAGTGGCTATTACGTCAACTTAGAATCTTCATCTGTGTTCTACTGTGGTGCTTTTAGTGTCTCCGCATACCGCAGCACGCGACATAGGTCTGCAGACGATAAGTACAACCGTTTCAGAAAGAAGAGCGGCCAATGTGACGATCTGGCTTTAAGTCGATTCGATAACAAATGACGAAATCAGACGGATTTCTCAGGTGTTTACTACATATGAACACTTTTCACATTCTCCCGTGCTACTCGGCTACTAGTCCTCCTTTCATGCAGATTCTTAAGGTCCTAGCTCATGTCCAAGGCACCAAAGCCAGCTAAAAAGTCAATAATCAATACCTAAAACTTGAATTGTACTACTTCTTACTGGCTATTACATCAACTTAGAAGCTTCATCTGTGTTCTACTATGGTGCTTTTAGTGTCTCCGCATACCGCAGCACGCGACATAGCTTTGCAGACGATAAGTACAACGGTTCCAGAGAGAAGAGCGGCCAAATTTGACGATCTGGCTTTTAGTCGATTCGATAACAAATGACGAAAACGGACGGATTTCTCAGGTTTTTACTACATATGAACACTTTTCACATTCTCCCGTGCAACTCGGCTGCTAGTCCTCCTTTCATGCAGAATCTTAAGGTCCTAGCTCATTTCCAAGGCACCAAAGCCAGCTAAGAAGTCAATAATCGATACCTAAAACTTGAATTGCACTACTTCCTACTGGCTATTACATCAACTTAGAAGCTTCATCTGTGTTCTACTATGGTGCTTTTAGTGTCTCCACATACCGCAGCACGCGACATAGCTTTGCAGACGATAAGTACAACCGTTTCAGAGAGAAGAGCGGCCAATGTGACGATTTGGCTTTAAGTCGATTCGATAACAAATGTCGAAAACGGACGGATTTCTCAGGTTTTTACTACATATGAACACTTCTCACATTCTCCCGTGCAACTCGGCTGCTAGTCCTCCTTTCATGCAGATTCGTAAGGTCCTAGCTCATGTCCAAGGCACAAAAAGCCAGCTAAAAAGTCAATAATCGGTACCTAAAACTTGAATTGTACTACTTCTTAGTGGCTATTACGTCAACTTAGAATCTTCATCTGTGTTCTACTATGGTGCTTTTAGTGTCTCCGCATACCGCAGCAAACGACATAGCTTTGCAGACGATAAGTACAACCGTTACAGAGAAAAGAGGGGCCAATTTGACGATCTGGCTTTAAGTCGATTCGATAACAATTGACGAAAACGGACGGATTTCTCAGGTTTTTACTACATATGAACACTTTTCACATTCTCCCGTGCAACTCGGCAGCTAGTTCTCCTTTCATGCAGAATCTTAAGGTCCTAGCTCATGTCCAAGGAACCAAAGCCAGCTAAAATGTCAATAATCAATACCTAAAACTTGAATAGTACTACTTCTTACTGGCTATTACATCAACTTAGAAGCTTCATCTGTGTTTTACTATGGTGGTTTTAGTGTCTCCGCATACCGCAGCACACGTCATAGCTTTGCAGACGATAAGTACAACCGTTTCAGAGAGAAGAGCGGCCAATGTGAAGATCTGGCTTTAAGTCGATTCGATAACAAATGACGATAACGGGCGAATATCTAGGTTTTTACTACATATGAATACATTCCACATTCGCCCGTGCAACTCGGCTGCTAGTCCTCCTTTCATGCAGAATCTTAAGGTCCTAGCTCATGTCCAAGGCACCAAAGCCAGCTAAAAAGTCAATAATCAGTAACTAAAACTTGAATTGTACTACTTCTTACTGGCAATTACATCATCTTAGAGGCTTCATCTGTGTTCTACTATGGTCCTTTTAGTGTCTCCGCATACCGCAGCACGCGACATAGCTTTGCAGACGATAAGTACAACCGTTTCAGAGAGAAGTGCGGCCAATGTGAAGATCTGGCTTTAAGTCGATTCGATAACAAATGACGATAACGGGCGAATATCTAGGTTTTTACTACATATGAATACATTCCACATTCGCCCGTGCAACTCGGCTGCTAGTCCTCCTTTCATGCAGAATCTTAAGGTCCTAGCTCATGTCCAAGGCACCAATGCCAGCCAAAAAGTCAATAATCAGTACCTAAAACTTGAATGGTACTACTTCTTACTTGCTATTACATCAACTTAGAAGCTTCATCTGTGTTCTACTATGGTGCTTTTAGTGTCTCCGCATACCGCAGCACGCGACATAGCTTTGCAGACGATAAGTACAACGGTTCCAGAGAGAAGAGCGGCCAAGTGACGATCTGGCTTTAAGTCGATTCGATAACAAATGACGAAAACGGTCGGATTTCTCAGGTTTTTACTACATATGAACACTTCTCACATTCTCCCGTGCAACTCGGTTGCTAGTCCTCCTTTCATGCAGATTCGTAAGGTCCTAGCTCATGTCCAAGGCACAAAAAGCCAGCTAAAAAGTCAATAATCGGTACCTAAAACTTGAATTGTACTACTTCTTAGTATCTATTACGTCAACTTAGAATCTTCATCTGTGTTCTACTGTGGTGCTTTTAGTGTCTCCGCATACCGCAGCACGAGACATAGCTCTGCAGACGATAAGTACAACCGTTTCAGAGAGAAGAGCGGCCAATGTGACGATCTGGCTTTAAGTCGATTCGATAACAAATGACGAAAACGGACGGATTTCTCAGGTTTTTACTACATATGAACACTTTTCACATTCTCCCGTGCAACTCGGCTGCTAGTCCTCCTTTCTTGCAGATTCTTAAGGTCCTAGCTCATGTCCAAGGCACCAAAGCCAGCTAAAAAGTTAATAATCAATATCTAAAACTTGAATTGTACTACTTCTTACTGGCTGTTACATCAACTTAGAAGCTTCATCTGTGTTCTACTATGGTGCTTTTAGTGTCTCCGCATACCGCAGCACGCGACATAGCTTTGCAGACGATAAGTACAACCGTTTCAGAGAGAAGAGCGGCAAATGTGACGATCTCGCTTTAAGTCGATTCGATAACAAATGACGAAAACGGACGGATTTCTCAGGTTTTTACTACATATGAACACTTTTCACATTCTCCCGTGCAACTCGGCTGCTAGTCCTCCTTTCATGCAGAATCTTAAGGTCCTAGCTCATGTCCAAGGCACCAAAGCCAGCTAAGAAGTCAATAATCGATACCTAAAACTTGAATTGCACTACTTCCTACTGGCTATTACATCAACTTAGAAGCTTCATCTGTGTTCTGCTATGGTGCTTTTAGTGTCTCCGCATAACGCAGCACGCGACATAGCTTTGAGGACGATAAGTACAACCGTTTCAGAGAGAAGAGCGGCCAATGTGGCGGTCTGGCTTTAAGTCGATTCGATAACAAATGACGAAAACGGACGGAGTTCTCAGGTTTTTACTACATATGAACACTTTTCACATTTTCCCGTGTAACTCGGCTGCTAGTCTCCTTTCATGCCTAATCTTAAGGTCCTAGCACATGTCCAAGGCACCAAAGCCAGCTAAAAAGTCAATAATGGATACCTAAAACTTGAATTGTACTACTTCTTACTGGCTATTACATCATCTTAGAAGCTTCATCTGTATTCTAATACGGTGCCTTTAGTGTCTCCGCATACCGCAGCACGCGACATAGCTTTGCAGACGATAAGTACAACCGTTTCAGAGAGAAGAGCGGCCAATGTGACGATCTGGCTTTAAGTCGATTCGATAACAAATGACGAAAACGGACGGATTTCTCAGGTTTTTACTACATATGAACACTTTTCACATTCTCCCGTGCAACTCGTCTGCTAGTCCTCCTTTCATGCAGAATCTTAAGGTCCTAGCTCATGTCCAAGGCACCAAAGCCAGCTAAGAAGTCAAAAATCTATACCTAAAACTTGAATTGTACTACTTCTTACTTTCTATTACATCAACTTAGAAGCTTCATCTGTGTTCTACTATGGTGCTTTTAGTGTCTCCGCATACCGCAGCATGCGACATAGCTTTGCAGACGGTAAGTACAACCGTTTCAGAGAGAAGAGCAGCCAAGTGACGATCTGGCTTTAAGTCGATTCGATAACAAATGACGAAAACGGACGGATTTCTCAGGTTTTTACTGCATATGAACACTTTTCACATTCTCCCGTGCAACTCGGCTGCAGTCCTCCTTTTGATGCAGAATCTTAAGGTCCTAGCTCATGTCCAAGGCACCAAAGCCAGCTAAAAAGTCAATAATCGATACCTAAAACTTGAAGTGTACTACTTCTTACTGGCTATTATATCAACTTAGAAGCTTCATCTGTGTTCTACTATGGTGATTTTATTGTCTCCGCATACCGCAGCACGCGACATTGCTTTGCAGACGATAAGTACAACCGGTTCAGAGAAAAGAGGGGCCAATTTGACGATCTGGCTTTAAGTCGATTCTATAACAAATGACGAAAACGGACGAATTTCTCAGGTTTTTACTACATATGAACACTTTTCACATTCTCCCGTGCAACTCGGCTGCTAGTCCTCCTTTCATGCAGAATCTTAAGGTCCTAGGTCACGTCCAAGGCACCGAAGCCAGCTAAAAAGTCAACAATCGATACCTAAAACTTGAATTGTACAATTTCTTACTGGCTATTACATCATCTTAGAAGCTTTATCTGTGTTCTACTATGGTGCTTTTAGTGTCTCCGAATACCGCAGTACGCGACATAGCTTTGCAGACGATAAGTACAACCGTTTCAGAGAGCAGAGCGGCCAATGTGACGATTTGGCTTTAAGTCGATTCGATAACAAATGACGATAACGGACGGATTTCTCAGGTTTTTACTACATATGAACACTTTTCACATTCTCCCGTGCAACTCGGCTGCTAGTCCTCCTTTTGATGCAGAATCTGAAGGTCTTCGCTCATGTCCAAGGCACCAAAGCCAGCTAAAAAGTCAATAATCGATACCTAAAACTTGAAGTGTACTACTTCTTACTGGCTATTACATCAACTTAGAAGCTTCATCTGTGTTCTACTATGGTGCTTTTAGTGTCTCCGCATACCGCAGCACGCGACATAGCTTTGCAGACGATAAGTACAACCGTTTCAGAGAGAAGAGCGGCCAATGTGACGATCGGGCTTTAAGTCGATTCGATAACAAATGACAAAAATGGACGCATTTCTCAGGTTTCTACTACATATGAACACATTTCACATTCTCCCGTGCAACGCGGCTGCTAGTCCTCCTTTAATGCAGAATCTTAAGGTCCTAGCTCATGTCCAAGGCACCAAAGCCAGCCAAAAAGTCAATAATCGATACCTAAAACTTGAATTGTACTACTTCTTACTGGCTATTACATCATCTTAGAAGCTTCATCTGTGTTCTACTATGGTGATTTTATTGTCTCCGCATACCGCAGCACGCGACATAGCTTTGCAGACGATAAGTACAACCGTTTCAGAGAGAAGAGCGGCCAATGTGACGATCGGGCTTTAAGTCGATTCGATAACAAATGACGAAAACGGACGTATTTCTCAGGTTTCTACTACATATGAACACATTTCACATTCTCCCGTGCAACGCGGCTGCTAGTCCTCCTTTAATGCAGAATCTTAAGGTCCTAGCTCATGTCCAGATCACCAAAGCCAGCTAAAAAGTCAATAATCGATACCTAAAACTTGAATTGTACTACTTCTTACTGGCTATTACATCAACGTAGAAGCTTCATCTGTGTTCTACTATGGTGCTTTTAGTGTCTCCGCATACCGCAGCACGCGACATAGCTTTGAGGACGATAAGTACAACCGTTTCAGAGAGAGGAGCGGCCAATGTGACGTTCTGGCATTAAGTCGATTCGATAACAAATGACGAAAACGGACGGATTTCTCAAGTTTTTACTACATATGAACACTTTTCACATCCTCCCGTGCAACTCGGCTGCTAGTCCTCCTTTCATGCAGAATCTTAAGGTCCTAGCTCATGTCCAGATCACCAAAGCCAGCTAAAAAGTCAATAATCGATACCTAAAACTTGAATTGTACTACTTCTTACTGGCTATTACATCATATTAGAAGCTTCAACTGTGTTCTACTATGGTGCTTTTAGTGTCTCCGAATACCGCAGTACGCGACATAGCTTTGCAGACGATAAGTACAACCGTTTCAGAGAGCAGAGCGGCCAATGTGACGATTTGGCTTTAAGTCGAATCGATAACAAATGACGAAAACGGACGGATTTCTCAGGTTTTTACTACATATGAACACTTTTCACATTCTCCCGTGCAACTCGGCTGCTAGTCCTCCTTTTGATGCAGAATCTTAAGGTCCTAGCTCATGTCCAAGGCACCAAATCCAGCTAAAAAGTCAATAATCGATACCTAAAACTTGAAGTGTACTACTTCTTACTGGCTATTACATCTACTTAGAAGCTTCATCTGTGTTCTACTATGGTGCTTTTAGTGTCTCCGCACACCGCAGCACGCGACATAGCTATGCAGACGATAAGTACAACCGTTTCAGAGAGAAGAGCGGCCAATGTGACGATCGGGCTTTAAGTCGATTCGATAACAAATGAAGAAAATGGACGGATTTCTCAGGTTTCTGCTACATATGAACACATTTCACATTCTCCCGTGCAACGCGGCTGCTAGTCCTCCTTTAATGCAGAATCTTAAGGTCCTAGCTCATGTCCATGGCACCAAAGCCAGCTAAAAAGTCAATAATCGATACCTAAAACTTGAAGTGTACTACTTCTTACTGGCTATTATATCAACTTAGAAGCTTCATCTGTGTTCTACTATGGTGATTTTATTGTCTCCGCATACCGCAGCACGCGACATAGCTTTGCAGACGATAAGTACAACCGTTTCAGAGAAAAGAGGGGCCAATTTGACGATCTGGCTTTAAGTCGATTCGATAACAAATGACGAAAACGGACGGATTTCTCAGGTTTTTACTACATATGAACACTTTTCACATTCTCCCGTGCAACTCGGCTGCTAGTCCTCCTTTTGATGCAGAATCTTAAGGTCCTAGCTCATGTCCAGATCACCAAAGCCAGCTAAAAAGTCAATAATCGATACCTAAAACTTGAATTGTACTACTTCTTACTGGCTATTACATCATCTTAGAAGCTTCATCTGTGTTCTACTATGGTGATTTTATTGTCTCCGCATACCGCAGCACGCGACATAGCTTTGCAGACGATAAGTACAACCGTTTCAGAGAGAAGAGCGGCCAATGTGACGATCGGGCTTTAAGTCGATTCGATAACAAATGACGAAAACGGACATATTTCTCAGGTTTCTACTACATATGAACACATTTCACATTCTCCCGTGCAACGCGGCTGCTAGTCCTCCTTTAATGCAGAATCTTACGGTCCTAGCTCATGTCCAGAGCACCAAAGCCAGCTAAAAAGTCAATAATCGATACCTAAAACTTGAATTGTACTACTTCTTACTGGCTATTACATCAACTTAGAAGCCTCATCTGTGTTCTACTATGGTGCTTTTAGTGTCTCCGCATACCACAGCACGCGACATAGCTTTGAGGACGATAAGTAGAACCGTTTCAGTTAGAGGAGCGGCCAATGTGGCGTTCTGGCATTAAGCCGATTCGATAACAAATGACGAAAACGGACGGATTTCTCAGGTTTTTACTACATATAAACACTTTTCACATTCTCCCGTGCAACTCGGCTGCTAGTCCTCCTTTCATGCAGAATCTTAAGGTCCTAGCTCATGTCCAGATCACCAAAGCCAGCTAAAAAGTCAATAATCGATACCTAAAACTTGAATTGTACTACTTCTTACTGGCTATTACATGATATTAGAAGCTTCATCTGTGTTCTACTATGGTGCTTTTAGTGTCTCCGCATACCGCAGCACGCGACATAGCTTTCCAGACGATAAGTACAACCGTTTCAGAGAGAAGAGCGGCCAATGTGACGATCTGGCTTTAAGTCGATTCGATAACAAATGACGAAAACGGACGGATTTCTCAGGTTTTTACTACATCTGAACACTTTTCACATTCTCCCGTGCAACTCGGCTGCTAGTCCTCCTTTCATGCAGAATCTTAAGGTCCTAGCTCATGTCCAGATCACCAAAGCCAGCTAAAAAGTCACTAATCGATACCTAAAACTTGAATTGTACTACTTCTTACTGGCTATTACACCATCTTAGAAGCTTCATCTGTGTTCTACTATGGTGCTTTTAGTGTCTCCGCATACCGCAGCACGCGACATAGCTTTGCAGACGATAAGTACAACCGTTTCAGAAAAAAGAGGGGCCAATTTGACGATCTGGCGTTAAGTCGATTCGATAACAAATGACGAAAACGGACGGATTTCTCAGGTTTTTACTACCTATGAACACTTTTCACATTCTCCCGTGCAGCCTGGCTGCTAGTCCTCCTTTCATGCAGAACTTTAAGGTCCTAGCTCATGTCCAAGGCACCAAAGCCAGCTAAAAAGTAATTAATCAGTACCTAAAACTTGAATTGTACTACTTCTTACTGGCTATTACATCAACTTAGAAGCTTCATCTGTGTTCTACTATGGTGCTTTTAGTGTCTCCGCATACCGCAGCATGCGACATAGCTCTGCAGACGATAAGTAAAACCGTTTCAGAGAAAAGAGGGGCCAATTTGACGATCTGGCTTTAAGTCGATTCGATAACAAATGACGAAAACGGACGGATTTCTCAGGTTTTTACTACATATGAACACTTTTCACATTCTCCCATGCAACTCGGCTGCTAGTCCTCCTTTTGATGCAGAATCTTAAGGTCCTAGATCATGTCCAATGCACCAAAGCCAGCTAAAAAGTCAATAATCGATACCTAAAACTTGAAGTGTACTACTTCTTACTGGCTATTATATCAACTTAGAAGCTTCATCTGTGTTCTACTATGGTGATTTTATTGTCTCCGCATACCGCAGCACGCGACATAGCTTTGCAGACGATAAGTACAACCGTTTCTGAGAGAAGAGCGGCCAATGTGGTGATCGGGCTTTAAGTCGATTCGATAACAAATGACGAAAACGGACGGATATCTTAGGTTTCTACTACATATGAACACATTTCACATTCTCCCGTGCAACGCGGCTGCTAGTCCTCCTTTAATGCAGAATCTTAAGGTCCTAGCTCATGTCCAAGGCAACAAGCCAGCTAAAAAGTCAATAATCGATACCTAAAACTTGAAGTGTACTACTTCTTACTGGCTATTATATCAACTTAGAGGCTTCATCTGTGTTCTACTATGGTGATTTTATTGTCTCCGCATACCGCAGCACGCGACATAGCTTTGCAGACGATAAGTACAACTGTTACAGAGAAAAGAGTGGCCAATTTGACGATCTGGCTTTAAGTCGATTCGATAACAAATGACGAAAACGGACGGATTTCTCAGGTTTTTACTACATATGAACTCTTTTCACATTCTCCCGTGCAACTCGGCTGCTAGTCCTCCTTTTGATGCTGAATCTTAAGGTCCTAGCTCATGTCCAGATCACCAAAGCCAGCTAAAAAGTCAATAATCGATACCTAAAACTTGAATTGTACTACTTCTTACTGGCTATTACATCATCTTAGAAGCTTCATCTGTGTTCTACTATGGTGATGTTATTGTCTCCGCATACCGCAGCACGCGACATAACTTTGCAGACGATAAGTACAACCGTTTCAGAGAGAAGAGCGGCCAAAGTGACGATCTGGCTTTAAGTCGATTCGATAACAAATGACGAAAACGGACGGATTTCTCAGGTTTCTACTACATATGAACACATTTCACATTCTCCCGTGAAACGCGGCTGCTAGTCCTCCTTTAATGCAGAATCTTAAGGTCCTAGCTCATGTCCAAGGCACCAAAGCCAGCTAAAAAGTCAATAATCGATACCTAAAACTTGAATTGTACTACTTCTTAATGGCTATTACATCAACTTAGAAGCTTCATTTGTGTTCTACTATCGTGCTTTTAGAGTCTCCGCATACCGCAGCACGCGACATAGCTTTGAGGACGATAAGTACAACTGTTTCAGAGAGAGGAGCGGCCAATGTGACGTTCTGGCATTAAGTCGATTCGATAACAAATGAAGAAAACGGACGGATTTCTCAGGTTTTTACTACATATGAACACTTTTCACATTCTCCCGTGCAACTCGGCTGCTAGTCCTCCTTTCAGGCAGAATCTTAAGGTCCTAGCTCATGTCCAGATCACCAAAGCCAGCTAAAAAGTCAATAATCGATACCTAAAACTTGAAGTGTACTACTTCTTACTGGCTATTATATCAACTTAGAAGCTTCATCTGTGTTCTACTATGGTGATGTTATTGTCTCCGCATACCGCAGCACGCGACATAGCTTTGCAGACGATAAGTACAACCGTTTCAGAGAAAAGAGGGGCCAATTTGACGATCTGGCTTTAAGTCGATTCGATAACAAATGACGAAAACGGACGGATTTCTCAGGTTTTTACTACATATGAACTCTTTTCACATTCTCCCGTGCAACTCGGCTGCTAGTCCTCCTTTTGATGCTGAATCTTAAGGTCCTAGCTCATGTCCAGATCACCAAAGCCAGCTAAAAAGTCAATAATCGATACCTAAAACTTGAATTGTACTACTTCTTACTGGCTATTACATCAACTTAGAAGCTTCATCTGTGTTCTACTATGGTGATTTTATTGTCTCCGCATACCGCAGCACGCGACATAACTTTGCAGACGATAAGTACACCCGTTTCAGAGAGAAGAGCGGCCAATGTGACGATCTGGCTTTAAGTCGATTCGATAACAAATGACGAAAACGGACGGATTTCTTAGGTTTCTACTACATATGAACACACTTCACATTCTCCCGTGCAACGCGGCTGCTAGTCCTCCTTTAATGCAGAATCTTAAGGTCCTAGCTCATGTCCAAGGCAACAAGCCAGCTATAAAGTCAATAATCGATACCTAAAACTTGAAGTGTACTACTTCTTACTGGCTATTATATCAACTTAGAGGCTTCATCTGTGTTCTACTTTGGTGATTTTTTTGTCTCCGCATACCGCAGCACGCGACATAGCTTTTCAGACGATAAGTACAACCGTTACAGAGAAAAGAGGGGCCAATTTGACGATCTGGCTTTAAGTCGATTCGATAACAAATGACGAAAACGGACGGATTTCTCAGGTTTTTACTACATATGAACTCTTTTCACATTCTCCCATGCAACTCGGTTGCTAGTCCTCCTTTTGATGCTGAATCTTAAGGTCCTAGCTCATGTCCAGATCACCAAAGCCAGCTAAGAAGTCAATAATCGATACCTAAAACTTGAATTGTACTACTTCTTACTGGCTATTACATCATCTTAGAAGCTTCATCTGTGTTCTACTATGGTGATTTTATTGTCTCCGCATACCGCAGCACGCGACATAACTTTGCAGACGATAAGTACAACCGTTTCAGAGAGAAGAGCGGCCAATGTGACGATCTGGCTTTAAGTCGATTCGATAACAAATGACGAAAACGGACGGATTTCTCAGGTTTCTACTACATATGAACACATTTCACATTCTCCCGTGAAACGCGGCTGCTAGTCCTCCTTTAATGCAGAATCTTAAGGTCCTAGCTCATGTCCAAGGCACCAAAGCCAGCTAAAAAGTCAATAATCGATACCTAAAACTTGAATTGTACTCCTTCTTAATGGCTATTACATCAACTTAGAAGCTTCATTTGTGTTCTACTATCGTGCTTTTAGAGTCTCCGCATACCGCAGCACGCGACATAGCTTTGAGGACGATAAGTACAACTGTTTCAGAGAGAGGAGCGGCCAATGTGACGTTCTGGCATTAAGTCGATTCGATAACAAATGACGAAAACGGACGGATTTCTCAGGTTTTTACTACATATGAACACTTTTCACATTCTCCCGTGCAACTCGGCTGCTAGTCCTCCTTTCATGCAGAATCTTAAGGTCCTAGCTCATGTCCAGATCACCAAAGCCAGCTAAAAAGTCAATAATCGATACCCAAAACTTGAAGTGTACTACTTCTTACTGGCTATTATATCAACTTAGAAGCTTCATTTGTGTTCTACTATCGTGCTTTTAGTGTCTCCGCATACCGCAGCACGCGACATAGCTTTGAGGACGATAAGTACAACTGTTTCAGAGAGAGGAGCGGCCAATGTGACGTTCTGGCATTAAGTCGATTCGATAACAAATGAGGAAAACGGACGGATTTCTCAGGTTTTTAGTACATATGAACACTTTTCACATTCTCCCGTGCAACTCGGCTGCTAGTCCTCCTTTCATGCAGAATCTTAAGGTCCTAGCTCATGTCCAAGGCACCAAAGCCAGCTAAAAAGGCAATAATCGATACCTAGAACTTGAAGTGTACAACTTCTTACTGGCTATTATATCAACTTAGAAGCTTCATCTGTTTTCTACTATGGTGATTTTATTGTCTCCGCATACCGCAGCACGCGACATAGCTTTGCAGACGATAAGTACAACCGTTTCAGAGAAAAGAGGGGCCAATTTGACGATCTGGCTTTAAGTCGATTCGATAACAAATGACGAAAACGGACGGATTTCTAAGGTTTTTACTACATATGAACACTTTTCACATTCTGCCGTGCAACTCGGCTGCTAGTCCTCCTTTCATGCAGAATCTTAAGGTCCTAGCTCATGTCCATATAACCAAAGGCAGCTAAAAAGTCAATAATCGATACCTAAAACTTGAATTGTACTACTTCTTACTGGCTATTACATCATCTTAGAAGCTTCATCTGTGTTCTACTATGGTGCTTTTAGTGTCTCCGCATACCGCAGCACGCGACATAGCTTTCCAGACGATAAGTACAACCGTTTCAGAGAGAAGAGCGGCCAATGTGACGATCTGGCTTTAAGTCGATTCGATAACAAATGACGAAAACGGACGGATATCTCAGGTTTTTACTACATATGAACACTTTTTACATTCTCCCGTGCAACTCGGCTGCTAGTCCTCCTTTCATGCAGATTCTTAAGGTCCAACCTCATGTCCAAGGCACCAAAGCCAGCTAAAAAGTCAATAATCGATACCTAAAACTTGAAGTGTACTACTTCTTACTGGCTATTACATCATCTTAGAAGCTTCATCTGTATTCTAATACGGTGCCTTTAGTGTCTCCGCATACCGCAGCACGCGACATAGCTTTGCAGACGATAAGTACAACCGTTTCAGAGAGAAGAGCGGCCAATGTGACGATCTGGCTTTAAGTCGATTCGGTAACAAATGACGAAAACGGACGGATTTTGCAGGTTTTTACTACATATGAACACTTTTCACATTCTCCCGTGCAACTCGGCTGCTAGTCCTCCTTTCATGCAGAATCTTAAGGTCCTAGCTCATGTCCAGATCAATAAAGCCAGCTAAAAAGTCAATAATCGATACCTAAAACTTGAAGTGTACTACTTCTTACTGGCTATTATATCAACTTAGAAGCTTCATTTGTGTTCTACTATCGTGCTTTTAGTGTCTCCGCATACCGCAGCACGCGACATAGCTTTGAGGACGATAAGTACAACTGTTTCAGAGAGAGGAGCGGCCAATGTGACGTTCTGGCATTAAGTCGATTCGATAACAAATGAGGAAAACGGACGGATTTCTCAGGTTTTTAGTACATATGAACACTTTTCACATTCTCCCGTGCAACTCGGCTGCTAGTCCTCCTTTCATGCAGAATCTTAAGGTCCTAGCTCATGTCCAAGGCACCAAAGCCAGCTAAAAAGGCAATAATCGATACCTAGAACTTGAAGTGTACAACTTCTTACTGGCTATTATATCAACTTAGAAGCTTCATCTGTTTTCTACTATGGTGATTTTATTGTCTCCGCATACCGCAGCACGCGACATAGCTTTGCAGACGATAAGTACAACCGTTTCAGAGAAAAGAGGGGCCAATTTGACGATCTGGCTTTAAGTCGATTCGATAACAAATGACGAAAACGGACGGATTTCTAAGGTTTTTACTACATATGAACACTTTTCACATTCTGCCGTGCAACTCGGCTGCTAGTCCTCCTTTCATGCAGAATCTTAAGGTCCTAGCTCATGTCCATATAACCAAAGCCAGCTAAAAAGTCAATAATCGATACCTAAAACTTGAATTGTACTACTTCTTACTGGCTATTACATCATCTTAGAAGCTTCATCTGTGTTCTACTATGGTGCTTTTAGTGTCTCCGCATACCGCAGCACGCGACATAGCTTTCCAGACGATAAGTACAACCGTTTCAGAGAGAAGAGCGGCCAATGTGACGATCTGGCTTTAAGTCGATTCGATAACAAATGACGAAAACGGACGGATTTTGCAGGTTTTTACTACATATGAACACTTTTCACATTCTCCCGTGCAACTCGGCTGCTAGTCATCCTTTCATGCAGAATCTTAAGGTTGTAGTCCATGTCCAAGGCACCAAAGCCAGCTAAGAAGTCAATAATCGATACCTAAAACTTGAATTGCACTACTTCCTACTGGCTATTACATCAACTTAGAAGCTTCATCTGTGTTCTACTATGGTGCTTTTAGTGTCTCCGCATAACGCAGCACGCGACATAGCTTTGAGTACGATAAGTACAACCGTTTCAGAGAGAAGAGCGGCCAATGTGACGATCTGGCTTTAAGTCGATTCGGTAACAAATGACGAAAACGGACGGATTTTGCAGGTTTTTACTACATATGAACACTTTTCACATTCTCCCGTGCAACTCGGCTGCTAGTCATCCTTTCATGCAGAATCTTAAGGTTGTAGTCCATGTCCAAGGCACCAAAGCCAGCTAAGAAGTCAATAATCGATACCTAAAACTTGAATTGCACTACTTCCTACTGGCTATTACATCAACTTAGAAGCTTCATCTGTGTTCTACTATGGTGCTTTTAGTGTCTCCGCATAACGCAGCACGCGACATAGCTTTGAGTACGATAAGTACAACCGTTTCAGAGAGAAGAGCGGCCAATGTGACGATCTGGCTTTAAGTCGATTCGATAACAAATGACGAAAACGGACGGATTTCTCAGGTTTTTACTACATATGAACCCTTTTCACATTCTCCCGTGCAACTCGGCTGCTAGTCCTCCTTTCATGCAAATCTTAAGGTCCTAGCTCATGTCCAAGGCACCAAAGCCAGCTAATAAAAAAAATAATCAGTACCTAAAACTTGAATTGTACTACTTCTTACTTTCTATTACATCAACTTAGAAGCTTCATCTGTGTTCTACTATGGTGCTTTTAGTGTCTCCGCATACCGCAGCACGCGACATAGCTTTCCAGACGATAAGTACAACCGTTTCAGAGAGAAGAGCAGCCAAGTGACGATCTGGCTTTAAGTCGATTCGATAACAAATGACGAAAACGGACGGATTTCTCAGTTTTTTACTGCATATGAACACTTTTCACATTCTCCCGTGCAACTCGGCTGCTAGTCCGCCTTTTGATGCAGAATCTTAAGGTCCTAGCTCATGTCCAAGGCACCAAAGCCAGCTAAAAAGGCAATAATCGATACCTAAAACTTGAAGTGTACTACTTCTTACTGGCTATTATATCAACTTAGAAGCTTCATCTGTGTTCTACTATGGTGATTTTATTGTCTCCGCATACCGCAGCACGCGACATAGCTTTGCAGACGATATGTACAACCGTTTCAGAGAAAAGAGGGGCCAATTTGACGATCTGGCTTTAAGTCGATTCGATAACAAATGACGAAAACGGACGGATTTCTCAGGTTTTTACTACATATGAACACATTTCACATTCTCCCGTGCAACTCGGCTGCTAGTCCTCCTTTTGATGCAGAATCTTAAGGTCCTAGCTCATGTCCAGATCACCAAAGCCAGCTAAAAAGTCAATAATCGGTAACTAAAACTTGAATTGTACTACTTCTTACTGGCTATTACATCATCTTAGAAGTTTCATCTGTGTTCAACTATGGTGATTTTATTGTCTCCGCATACCGCAGCACGCGACATAGCTTTGCAGACGATAAGTACAACCGTTTCAGAGAGAAGAGCGGCCAATGTGACGATCGGGCTTTAAGTCGATTCGATAACAAATGACGAAAACGGACGTATTTCTCAGGTTTCTACTACATATGAACACATTTCACATTCTCCCGTGCAACGCGGCAGCTAGTCCTCCTTTAATGCAGAATCTTACGGTCCTAGCTCATTTCCAGAGCACCAAAGCCAGCTAAAAAGTCAATAATCGATACCTAAAACTTGAATTGTACTACTTCTTACTGGCTATTACATCAACTTAGAAGCTTCATCTGTGTTCTACTATGGTGCTTTTAGTGTCTCCGCATACCGCAGCACGCGACATAGCTTTGAGGACAATAAGTAGAACCGTTTCAGTTAGAGGAGCGGCCAATGTGACGTTCTGGCATTAAGTCGATTCGATAACAAATGACGAAAACGGACGGATTTCTCAGGTTTTTACTACATATAAACACTTTTCACATTCTCCCGTGCAACTCGGCTGCTAGTCCTCCTTTCATGCAGAATCTTAAGGTCCTAGCTCATGTCCAGATCACCAAAGCCAATTAAAAAGTCAATAATCGATACCTAAAACTTGAATTGTACTACTTCTTACTGGCTATTACATCATATTAGAAGCTTCATCTGCGTTCTACTATGGTGCTTTTAGTGTCTCCGCATACCGCAGAACGCGACATAGCTTTCCAGACGATAAGTTCAACCGTTTCAGAGAGAAGAGCGGCCAATGTGACGATCTGGTTTTAAGTCGATTCGATAACAAATGACGAAAACGGACGGATTTCTCAGGTTTTTACTACATATGAACACTTTTCACATTCTCCCATGCAACTCGGCTGCTAGTTCTCCTTTCATGCAGAATCTTAAGGACCTAGCTCATGTCCAAGGCACCAAAGACAGCTAAAAAGTCAATAATCGATACCTAAAACTTGAAGTGTACTACTTCTTACTGGCTATTATATCAACTTAGAAGCTTCATCTGTGTTCTACTATGGTGATTTTATTGTCTCCGCATACCGCAGCACGCGACATAGCTTTGCAGACGATAAGTACAACCGTTTCTGAGAGAAGAGCGGCCAATGTGATGATCGGGCTTTAAGTCAATTCGATAACAAATGACGAAAACGGACGGATTTCTTAGGTTTCTACTACATATGAACACATTTCACATTCTCCCGTGCAACGCGGCTGCTAGTCCTCCTTTAATGCAGAATCTTAAGGTCCTAGCTCATGTCCAAGGCAACAAGCCAGCTAAAAAGTCAATAATCGATACCTAAAACTTGAAGTGTACTACTTCTTACTGGCTATTATATCAACTTAGAAGCTTCATCTGTGTTCTACTATGGTGATTTTATTGTCTCCGCATACCGCAGCACGCGACATAGCTTTGCAGACGATAAGTACAACCGTTACAGAGAAAAGAGGGGCCAATTTGACGATCTGGCTTTAAGTCGATTCGATAACAAATGACGAAAACGGACGGATTTCTCAGGTTTTTACTACATATGAACTCTTTTCACATTCTCCCGTGCAACTCGGCTGCTAGTCCTCCTTCTGATGCTGAATCTTAAGGTCCTAGCTCATGTCCAGATCACCAAAGCCAGCTAAAAAGTCAATAATCGATACCTAAAACTTGAATTGTACTACTTCTTACTGGCTATTACATCATCTTAGAAGCTTCATCTGTGTTCTACTATGGTGATGTTATTGTCTCCGCATACCGCAGCACGCGACATAACTTTGCAGACGATAAGTACAACCGTTTCAGAGAGAAGAGCGGCCAATGTGACGATCTGGCTTTAAGTCGATTCGATAACAAATGACGAAAACGGACGGATTTCTCAGGTTTCTACTACATATGAACACATTTCACATTCTCCCGTGAAACGCGGCTGCTAGTCCTCCTTTAATCCAGAATCTTAAGGTCCTAGCTCATGTCCAAGGCACCAAAGCCAGCTAAAAAGTCAATAATCGATACCTAAAACTTGAATTGTACTACTTCTTAATGGCTATTACATCAACTTAGAAGCTTCATTTGTGTTCTACTATCGTGCTTTTAGTGTCTCCGCATACCGCAGCACGCGACATAGCTTTCCAGACGATAAGTACAACTGTTTCAGAGAGAGGAGCGGCCAATGTGACGTTCTGGCATTAAGTCGATTCGATAACAAATGACGAAAACGGACGGATTTCTCAGGTTTTTACTACATATGAACACTTTTCACATTCTCCCGTGCAACTCGGCTGCTAGTCCTCCTTTCATGCAGAATCTTAAGGTCCTAGCTCATGTCCAGATCACCAAAGCCAGCTAAAAAGTCAATAATCGATACCTTAAACCTGAAGTGTACTACTTCTTACTGGCTATTATATCAACTTAGAAGCTTCATCTGCTTTCTACTATGGTGATGTTATTGTCTCCGCATACCACTGCACGCGACATAGCTTTGCAGACGATAAGTACAACCGTTTCAGAGAAAAGAGGGGCCAATTTGACGATCTGGCTTTAAGTCGATTCGATAACAAATGACGAAAACGGACGGATTTCTCCGGTTTTTACTACATATGAACACATTTCACATTCTCCCGTGAAACGCGGCTGCTAGTCCTCCTTTAATGCAGAATCTTAAGGTCCTAGCTCATGTCCAAGGCAACAAAGCCAGCTAAAAAGTCAATAATCGATACCTAAAACTTGAATTGTACTACTTCTTAATGGCTATTACATCAACTTAGAAGCTTCATTTGTGTTCTACTATCGTGCTTTTAGTGTCTCCGCATACCGCAGCACGCGACATAGCTTTGAGGACGATAAGTACAACTGTTTCAGAGAGAGGAGCGGCCAATGTGACGTTCTGGCATTAAGTCGATTCGATAACAAATGACGAAAACGGACGGATTTCTCAGGTTTTTACTACATATGAACACTTTTCACATTCTCCCGTGCAACTCGGCTGCTTGTCCTCCTTTCATGCACAATCTTAAGGTCCTAGCTCATGTCCAGATCACCAAAGCCAGCTAAAAAGTCAATAATCGATACCTAAAACTTGAAGTGTACTACTTCTTACTGGCTATTATATCAACTTAGAAGCTTCATCTGTGTTCTACTATGGTGATTTTATTGTCTCCGCATACCGCAGCACGCGACATAGGTTTGCAGACGATATGTACAACCGTTTCAGAGAAAAGGGGGGCCAATTTGACGATCTGGCTTTAAGTCGATTCGATAACAAATGACGAAAACGGACGTATTTCTCAGGTTTCTACTACATATGAACACATTTCACATTCTCCCGTGCAACGCGGCTGCTAGTCCTCCATTAATGCAGAATCTTACGGTCCTAGCTCATTTCCAGATCACCAAAGCCAATTAAAAAGTCATTAATCGATACCTAAAACTTGAATTGTACTACTTCTTACTGGCTATTACATCATATTAGAAGCTTCATCTGTGTTCTACTATGGTGCTTTTAGTGTCTCCGCATACCGCAGAACGCGACATAGCTTTCCAGACGATAAGTTCAACCGTTTCAGAGAGAAGAGCGGCCAATGTAACGATCTGGTTTTAAGTCGATTCGATAACAAATGACGAAAACGGACGGATTTCTCAGGTTTTTACTACATATGAACACTTTTCACATTCTCCCATGCAACTCGGCTGCTAGTTCTCCTTTCATGCAGAATCTTAAGGACCTAGCTCATGTCCAAGGCACCAAAGACAGCTAAAAAGTCAATAATCGATACCTAAAACTTGAAGTGTACTACTTCTTACTGGCTATTACATCATCTTAGAAGCTTCATCTGTGTTCTACTATGGTGATGTTATTGTCTCCGCATACCGCAGCACGCGACATAGCTTTGAGGACGATAAGTACAACTGTTTCAGAGAGAGGAGCGGCCAATGTGACGTTCTGGCATTAAGTCGATTCGATAACAAATGACGAAAACGGACGGATTTCTCAGGTTTTTACTACATATGAACACTTTTCACATTCTCCCGTGCAACTCGGCTGCTAGTCCTCCTTTCATGCAGAATCTTAAGGTCCTAGCTCATGTCCAGATCACCAAAGCCAGCTAAAAAGTCAATAATCGTTACCTTAAACTTGAAGTGTACTACTTCTTACTGGCTATTATATCAACTTAGAAGCTTCATCTGCTTTCTACTATGGTGATGTTATTGTCTCCGCATACCGCTGCACGCGACATAGCTTTGCAGACGATAAGTACAACCGTTTCAGAGAAAAGAGGGGCCAATTTGACGATCTGGCTTTAAGTCGATTCGATAACAAATGACGAAAACGGACGGATTTCTCCGGTTTTTACTACATATGAACTCTTTTCACATTCTCCCGTGCAACTCGGCTGCTAGTCCTCCTTTTGATGCTGAATCTTAAGGTCCTAGCTCATGTCCAGATCACCAAAGCCAGCTAAAAAGTCAATAATCAATACCTAAAACTTGAATTGTACTACTTCTTACTGGCTATTACATCAACTTAGAAGCTTCATCTGTGTTCTACTATGGTGATTTTATTGTCTCCGCATACCGCTGCACGCGACATAGCTTTGCAGACGATAAGTACAACCGTTTCAGAGAAAAGAGGGGCCAATTTGACGATCTGGCTTTAAGTCGATTCGATAACAAATGACGAAAACGGACGGATTTCTAAGGTTTTTACTACATATGAACACTTTTCACATTCTCCCGTGCATCTCGGCTGCTAGTCCTCCTTTTGATGCAGAATCTTAAGGTCCTAGCTCATGTCCAGATCACCAAAGCCAGCTAAAAAGTCAATAATCGATACCTAAAACTTGAAGTGTACTACTTCTTACTGGCTATTATATCAACTTAGAAGCTTCATCTGTGTTCTACTATGGTGATTTTATTGTCTCCGCGTACCGCAGCACGCGACATAGCTTTGCAGACGATAAGTACAACCGTTTCAGAGAGAAGAGCGGCCAATGTGACGATCGGGCTTTAAGTCGATTCTATAACAAATGACGAAAACGGACGGATTTCTCAGGTTTCTACCACATATGAACACATTTCACATTCTCCCGTGCAACGCTTCTGCTAGTCCTCCTTTAATGCAGAATCTTAAGGTCCCAGCTCATGTCCAAGGCACCAAAGCCAGCTAAAAAGTCAATAATCGATACCTAAAACTTGAAGTGTACTACTTCTTACTGGCTATTATATCAACTTAGAAGCTTCATCTGTTTTCTACTATGGTGATTTTATTGTCTCCGCATACCGCAGCACGCGACATAGCTTTGCAGACGATAAGTACAACCGTTTCAGAGAAAAGAGGGGCCAATTTGACGATCTGGCTTTAAGTCGATTCAATAACAAATGACGAAAACGGACGGATTTCTAAGGTTTTTACTACATATGAACACTTTTCACATTCTCCCGTGCAACTCGGCTGCTAGTCCTCCTTTCATGCAGAATCTTAAGGTCCTAGCTCATGTCCAGATAACCAAAGCCAGCTAAAAAGTCAATAATCGATACCTAAAACTTGAATTGTACTACTTCTTACTGGCTATTACATCATCTTAGAAGCTTCATCTGTGTTCTACTATGGTGCTTTTAGTGTCTCCGCATACCGCAGCACGCGACATAGCTTTCCAGACGATAAGTACAACCGTTTCAGAGAGAAGAGCGGCCAATGTGACGATCTGGCTTTAAGTCGATTCGATAACAAATGACGAAAACGGACGGATATCTCTGGTTTTTACTACATATGAACACTTTTTACATTCTCCCGTGCAACTCGGCTGCTAGTCCTCCTTTCATGCAGATTCTTAAGGTCCAAGCTCATGTCCAAGGCACCAAAGCCAGCTAAAAAGTCAATAATCGATACCTAAAACTTGAATTGCACTGCTTCCTACTGGCTATTACATCAACTTAGAAGCTTCATCTGTGTTCTACTATGGTGCTTTTAGTGTCTCCGCATAACGCAGCACGCGACATAGCTTTGAGTACGATAAGTACAACCGTTTCAGAGGTAAGAGCGGCCAATGTGACGATCTGGCTTTAAGTCGATTCGATAACAAATGACGAAAACGGACGGATTTCTCAGGTTTCTACTACATATGAACACATTTCACATTCTCCCGTTCAACGCGGCTGCTAGTCCTCCTTTAATGCAGAATCTTAAGGTCCAAGCTCATGTCCAAGGCACCAAAGCCAGCTAAAAAGTCAATAATCGATACCTAAAACTTGAATTGTACTACTTCTTACTTTCTATTACATCAACTTAGAAGCTTCATCTGTGTTCTACTATGGTGATTTTATTGTCTCCGCGTACCGCAGCACGCGACATAGCTTTGCAGACGATAAGTACAACCGTTTCAGAGAGAAGAGCGGCCAATGTGACGATCGGGCTTTAAGTCGATTCTATAACAAATGACGAAAACGGACGGATTTCTCAGGTTTCTACCACATATGAACACTTTTCACATTCTCCCGTGCAACTCGGCTGCTAGTCCTCCTTTTGATGCAGAATCTTAAGGTCCTAGCTCATGTCCAAGGCACCAAAGCCAGCTAAAAAGTCAATAATCGATACCTAAAACTTGAAGTGTACTACTTCTTACTGGCTATTATATCAACTTAGAAGCTTCATCTGTGTTCTACTATGGTGATTTTATTGTCTCCGCATACCGCAGCACGCGACATAGCTTTCCAGACGATAAGTACAACCGTTTCAGAGAAAAGAGGGGCCAATTTGACGATCTGGTCTTTAAGTCGATTCGATAACAAATAACGAAAACAAACGGATTTCTCAGGTTTTTACTACATATGAACACTTTTCACATTCTCCCATGCAACTCGGCTGCTAGTTCTCCTTTCATGCAGAATCTTAAGGACCTAGCTCATGTCCAAGGCACCAAAGACAGCTAAAAAGTCAATAATCGATACCTAAAACTTGAATTGTACTACTTCTCACTGGATATTACATCAACTTAGAAGCTTCATCACTGTTCTACTATGGTGCTTTTAGTGTCTCCGCATACCGCAGCACGCGACATAGCTTTGCAGACGACAAGTACAACCGTTTCAGAGGTAAGAGCGGCCAATGTGACGATCTGGCTTTAAGTCGATTCGATAACAAATTACGAAAACGGACGGATTTCTCAGGTTTCTACTACATATGAACACATTTCACATTCTCCCGTTCAACGCGGCTGCTAGTCCTCCTTTAATGCAGAATCTTAAGGTCCAAGCTCATGTCCAAGGCACCAAAGCCAGCTAAAAAGTCAATAATCGATACCTAAAACTTGAATTGTACTACTTCTTACTTTCTATTACATCAACTTAGAAGCTTCATCTGTGTTCTACTATGGTGCTTTTAGTGTCTCCGCATACCGCAGAATGCGACATAGCTTTGCAGACGGTAAGTACAACCGTTTCAGAGAGAAGAGCAGCCAAGTGACGATCTGGCTTTAAGTCGATTCGATAACAAATGACGAAAACGGACGGATTTCTCAGGTTTTTACTGCATATGAACACTTTTCACATTCTCCCGTGCAACTCGGCTGCTAGTCCTCCTTTTGATGCAGAATCTTAAGGTCCTAGCTCATGTCCAAGGCACCAAAGCCAGCTAAAAAGTCAATAATCGATACCTAAAACTTTAAGTGTACTACTTCTTACTGGCTATTATATCAACTTAGAAGCTTCATCTGTGTTCTACTATGGTGATTTTATTGTCTCCGCATACCGCAGCACGCGACATAGCTTTGCAGACGATAAGTACAACCGGTTCAGAGAAAAGAGGGGCCAATTTGACGATCTGGCTTTAAGTCGATTCTATAACAAATGACGAAAACGGACGGATTTCTCAGGTTTTTACTACATATGAACACTTTTCACATTCTCCCGTGCAACTCGGCTGCTAGTCCTCCTTTCATGCAGAATCTTAAGGTCCTAGGTCACGTCCAAGGCACCGAAGCCAGCTAAAAAGTCAACAATCGCTACCTAAAACTTGAATTGTACTATTTCTTACTGGCTATTACATCATCTTAGAAGCTTCATCTGTGTTCTACTATGGTGCCTTTAGTGTCTCCGAATACCGCAGTACGCGACATAGCTTTGCAGACGATAAGTACAACCCTTTCAGAGAGCAGAGCGGCCAATGTGACGATTTGGCTTTAAGTCGATTCGATAACAAATGACGAAAACGGACGGATTTCTCAGGTTTTTACTACATATGAACACTTTTCACATTCTCCCGTGCAACTCGGCTGCTAGTCCTCCTTTTGATGCAGAATCTGAAGGTCTTAGCTCATGTCCAAGGCACCAAAGCCAGCTAAAAAGTCAATAATCGATACCTAAAACTTGAAGTGTACTACTTCTTACTGGCTATTACATCAACTTAGAAGCTTCATCTGTGTTCTACTATGGTGCTTTTAGTGTCTCCGCATACCGCAGCACGCGACATAGCTTTGCAGACGATAAGTACAACCGTTTCAGAGAGAAGAGCGGCCAATGTGACGATCGGGCTTTAAGTCGATTCGATAACAAATGACGAAAATGGACGCATTTCTCAGGTTTCTACTACATATGAACACATTTCACATTCTCCCGTGCAACGCGGCTGCTAGTCCTCCTTTAATGCAGAATTTTAAGGTCCTAGCTCATGTCCAAGGCACCAAAGCCAGCTAAAAAGTCAATAATCGATACCTAAAACTTGAATTGTACTACTTCTTACTGGCTCTTACATCATCTTAGAAGCTTCATCTGTGTTCTATTATGGTGATTTTATTGTCTCCGCATACCGCAGCACGCGACATAGCTTTGCAGACGATAAGTACAACCGTTTCAGAGAGAAGAGCGGCCAATGTGACGATCGGGCTTTAAGTCGATTCGATAACAAATGACGAAAACGGACGTATTTCTCAGGTTTCTACTACATATGAACACATTTCACATTCTCCCGTGCAACGCGGCTGCTAGTCCTCCTTTAATGCAGAATCTTAAGGTCCTAGCTCATGTCCAGAGCACCAAAGCCAGCTAAAAAGTCAATAATCGATACCTAAAACTTGAATTGTACTACTTCTTACTGGCTATTACATCAACTTAGAAGCTTCATCTGTGTTCTACTATGGTGCTTTTAGTGTCTCCGCATACCGCAGCACGCGACATAGCTTTGAGGACGATAAGTACAACCGTTTCAGAGAGAGGAGCGGCCAATGTGACGTTCTGGCATTAAGTCGATTCGATAACAAATGACGAAAACGGACGGATTTCTCAGGTTTTTACTACATATGAACACTTTTCACATTCTCCCGTGCAACTCGGCTGCTAGTCCTCCTTTCATGCAGAATCTTAAAGTCTTAGCTCATGTCCAGATCACCAAAGCCAGCTAAAAAGTCAATAATCGATACCTAAAACTTGAATTGTACTACTTCTTACTGGCTAATACATCAACTTTCAAGCTTCATCTGTGTTATACTATGGATCTTTTAGTGTCTCCGCACACCGCAGCACGCGACATAGCTATGCAGACGATAAGTACAACCGTTTCAGAGAGAAGAGCGGCCAATGTGACGATCGGGCTTTAAGTCGATTCGATAACAAATGACGCAAATGGACGGATTTCTCAGGTTTCTACTACATATGAACACATTTCACATTCTCCCGTGCAACGCGGCTGCTAGTCCTCCTTTAATGCCGAATCTTAAGGTCCTAGCTCATGTCCATGGCACCAAAGCCAGCTAAAAAGTCAATAATCGATACCTAAAACTTGAAGTGTACTACTTCTTACTGGCTATTATATCAACTTAGAAGCTTCATCTGTGTTCTACTATGGTGATTTTATTGTCTCCGCATACCGCAGCACGCGACATAGCTTTGCAGACGATATGTACAACCGTTTCAGAGAAAAGAGGGGCTAATTTGACGATCTGGCTTTAAGTCGATTCGATAACAAATGACGAAAACGGACGCATTTCTCAGGTTTCTACTACATATGAACACATTTCACATTCTCCCGTGCAACGCGGCTGCTAGTCCTCCTTTAATGCAGAATCTTAAGGTCCTAGCTCATGTCCAAGGCACCAAAGCCAGCTAAAAAGTCAATAATCGATACCTAAAACTTGAATTGTACTACTTCTTACTGGCTCTTACATCATCTTAGAAGCTTCATCTGTGTTCTATTATGGTGATTTTATTGTCTCCGCATACCGCAGCACGCGACATAGCTTTGCAGACGATAAGTACAACCGTTTCAGAGAGAAGAGCGGCCAATGTGACGATCGGGCTTTAAGTCGATTCGATAACAAATGACGAAAACGGACGTATTTCTCAGGTTTCTACTACATATGAACACATTTCACATTCTCCCGTGCAACGCGGCTGCTAGTCCTCCTTTAATGCAGAATCTTAAGGTCTTAGCTCATGTCCAGAGCACCAAAGCCAGCTAAAAAGTCAATAATCGATACCTAAAACTTGAATTGTACTACTTCTTACTGGCTATTACATCAACTTAGAAGCTTCATCTGTGTTCTACTATGGTGCTTTTAGTGTCTCCGCATACCGCAGCACGCGACATAGCTTTCCAGACGATAAGTACAACCGTTTCAGAGAGAAGAGCGGCCAATGTGACGATCTGGCTTTAAGTCGATTCGATAACAAATGACGAAAACGGACGGATATCTCTGGTTTTTACTACATATGAACACTTTTTACATTCTCCCGTGCAACTCGGCTGCTAGTCCTCCTTTCATGCAGATTCTTAAGGTCCAAGCTCATGTCCAAGGCACCAAAGCCAGCTAAAAAGTCAATAATCGATACCTAAAACTTGAAGTGTACTACTTCTTACTGGCTATTACATCATCTTAGAAGCTTCATCTGTATTCTAATACGGTGCCTTTAGTGTCTCCGCATACCGCAGCACGCGACATAGCTTTGCAGACGATAAGTACAACCGTTTCAGAGAGAAGAGCGGCCAATGTGACGATCTGGCTTTAAGTCGATTCGGTAACAAATGACGAAAACGGACGGATTTTGCAGGTTTTTACTACATATGAACACTTTTCACATTCTCCCGTGCAACTCGGCTGCTAGTCATCCTTTCATGCAGAATCTTAAGGTTGTAGTCCATGTCCAAGGCACCAAAGCCAGCTAAGAAGTCAATAATCGATACCTAAAACTTGAATTGCACTGCTTCCTACTGGCTATTACATCAACTTAGAAGCTTCATCTGTGTTCTACTATGGTGCTTTTAGTGTCTCCGCATAACGCAGCACGCGACATAGCTTTGAGTACGATAAGTACAACCGTTTCAGAGAGAAGAGCGGCCAATGTGACGATCTGGCTTTAAGTCGATTCGATAACAAATGACGAAAACGGACGGATTTCTCAGGTTTTTACTACATATGAACCCTTTTCACATTCTCCCGTGCAACTCGGTTGCTAGTCCTCCTTTCATGCAAATCTTAAGGTCCTAGCTCATGTCCAAGGCACCAAAGCCAGCTAATAAAAAAAATAATCAGTACCTAAAACTTGAATTGTACTACTTCTTACTGGCTATTACATCAACTTAGAAGCTTCATCTCTGTTCTACTATGGTGCTTTTAGTGTCTCCGCATACCGCAGCACGCGACATAGCTTTCCAGACGATAAGTACAACCGTTTCAGAGAGAAGAGCGGCCAATGTGACGATCTGGCTTTAAGTCGATTCGATAACAAATGACGAAAACGGACGGATTTCTCAGGTTTTTGCTACATATGAACACTTTTCACATTCTCCCGTGCAACTCGGCTGCTAGTCCTCCTTTTGATGCAGAATCTTAAGGTCCTAGCTCATGTCCAAGGCACCAAAGCCAGCTAAAAAGTCAATAATCGATACCTAAAACTTGAATTGTACTACTTCTTACTTTCTATTACATCAACTTAGAAGCTTCATCTGTGTTCTACTATGGTGCTTTTAGTGTCTCCGCATACCGCAGAATGCGACATAGCTTTGCAGACGGTAAGTACAACCGTTTCAGAGAGAAGAGCAGCCAAGTGACGATCTGGCTTTAAGTCGATTCGATAACAAATGACGAAAACGGACGGATTTCTCAGGTTTTTACTGCATATGAACACTTTTCACATTCTCCCGTGCAACTCGGCTGCTAGTCCTCCTTTTGATGCAGAATCTTAAGGTCCTAGCTCATGTCCAAGGCACCAAAGCCAGCTAAAAAGTCAATAATCGATACCTAAAACTTGAAGTGTACTACTTCTTACTGGCTATTATATCAACTTAGAAGCTTCATCTGTGTTCTACTATGGTGATTTTATTGTCTCCGCATACCGCAGCACGCGACATAGCTTTGCAGACGATAAGTACAACCGGTTCAGAGAAAAGAGGGGCCACTTTGACGATCTGGCTTTAAGTCGATTCTATAACAAATGACGAAAACGGACGGATTTCTCAGGTTTTTACTACATATGAACACTTTTCACATTCTCCCGTGCAACTCGGCTGCTAGTCCTCCTTTAATGCAGAATCTTAAGGTCCTAGCTCATGTCCAAGGCACCAAAGCCAGCTAAAAAGTCAATAATCGATAAGTAAAACTTGAATTGTACTACTTCTTACTGGCTCTTACATCATCTTAGAAGCTTCATCTGTGTTCTATTATGGTGATTTTATTGTCTCCGCATACCGCAGCACGCGACATAGCTTTGCAGACGATAAGTACAACCGTTTCAGAGAGAAGAGCGGCCAATGTGACGATCGGGCTTTAAGTCGATTCGATAACAAATGACGAAAACGGACGTATTTCTCAGGTTTCTACTACATATGAACACATTTCACATTCTCCCGTGCAACGCGGCTGCTAGTCCTCCTTTAATGCAGAATCTTAAGGTCCTAGCTCATGTCCAGAGCACCAAAGCCAGCTAAAAAGTCAATAATCGATACCTAAAACTTGAATTGTACTACTTCTTACTGGCTATTACATCAACTTAGAAGCTTCATCTGTGTTCTACTATGGTGCTTTTAGTGTCTCCGCATACCGCAGCACGCGACATAGCTTTGAGGACGATAAGTACAACCGTTTCAGAGAGAGGAGCGGCCAATGTGACGTTCTGGCATTAAGTCGATTCGATAACAAATGACGAAAACGGACGGATTTCTCAGGTTTTTACTACATATGAACACTTTTCACATTCTCCCGTGCAACTCGGCTGCTAGTCCTCCTTTCATGCAGAATCTTAAGGTCTTAGCTCATGTCCAGATCACCAAAGCCAGCTAAAAAGTCAATAATCGATACCTAAAACTTGAATTGTACTACTTCTTACTGGCTAATACATCAACTTTCAAGCTTCATCTGTGTTATACTATGGATCTTTTAGTGTCTCCGCACACCGCAGCACGCGACATAGCTATGCAGACGATAAGTACAACCGTTTCAGAGAGAAGAGCGGCCAATGTGACGATCGGGCTTTAAGTCGATTCGATAACAAATGACGCAAATGGACGGATTTCTCAGGTTTCTACTACATATGAACACATTTCACATTCTCCCGTGCAACGCGGCTGCTAGTCCTCCTTTAATGCCGAATCTTAAGGTCCTAGCTCATGTCCATGGCACCAAAGCCAGCTAAAAAGTCAATAATCGATACCTAAAACTTGAAGTGTACTACTTCTTACTGCCTATTACATCATCTTAGAAGCTTCATCTGTGTTCTACTATGGTGATTTTATTGTCTCCGCATACCGCAGCACGCGACATAGCTTTGCAGACGATATGTACAACCGTTTCAGAGAAAAGAGGGGCTAATTTGACGATCTGGCTTTAAGTCGATTCGATAACAAATGACGAAAACGGACGGATTTCTCAGGTTTTTACTACATATGAACACTTTTCACATTCTCCCGTGCAACTCGGCTGCTAGTCCTCCTTTTGATGCAGAATCTTAAGGTCCTAGCTCATGTCCAGATCACCAAAGCCAGCTAAAAAGTCAATAATCGATACCTAAAACTTGAATTGTACTACTTCTTACTGGCTATTACATCATCTTAGAAGCTTCATCTGTGTTCTACTATGGTGATTTTATTGTGTCCATATACCGCAGCACGCGACATAGCTTTGCAGACGATAAGTACAACCGTTTCAGAGAGAAGAGCGGCCAATGTGACGATCGGGCTTTAAGTCGATTCGATAACAAATGACGAAAACGGACGTATTTCTCAGGTTTCTACTACATATGAACACATTTCACATTCTCCCGTGCAACGCGGCTGCTAGTCCTCCTTTAATGCAGAATCTTACGGTCCTAGCTCATGTCCAGAGCACCAAAGCCAGCTAAAAAGTCAATAATCGATACCTAAAACTTGAATTGTACTACTTCTTACTGGCTATTACATCATATTAGAAGCTTCATCTGTGTTCTACTATGGTGCTTTTAGTGTCTCCGCATACCGCAGCACGCGACATAGCTTTGAGGACGATAAGTAGAACCGTTTCAGTTAGAGGAGCGGCCAATGTGACGTTCTGGCATTAAGTCGATTCGATAACAAATGACGAAAACGGACGGATTTCTCAGGTTTTTACTACATATAAACACTTTTCACATTCTCCCGTGCAACTCGGCTGCTAGTCCTCCTTTAATGCAGAATCTTAAGGTCCTAGCTCATGTCCATGGCACCAAAGCCAGCTAAAAAGTCAATAATCGATACCTAAAACTTGAAGTGTACTACTTCTTACTGGCTATTATATCAACTTAGAAGCTTCATCTGTGTTCTACTATGGTGATTTTATTGTCTCCGCACACCGCAGCACGCGACATAGCTTTGCAGACGATAAGTACAACCGTTACAGAGAAAAGAGGGGCCAATTTGACGATCTGGCTTTCAGTCGATTCGATAACAAATGACGAAAACGGACGGATTTCTCAGGTTTTTACTACATATGAACTCTTTTCACATTCTCCCGTGCAACTCGGCTGCTAGTCCTCCTTTTGATGCTGAATCTTAAGGTCCTAGCTCATGTCCAGATCACCAAAGCCAGCTAAAAAGTCAATAATCGATACCTAAAACTTGAATTGTACTACTTCTTACTGGCTATTACATCATCTTAGAAGCTTCATCTGTGTTCTACTATGGTGATTTTATTGTCTCCGCATACCGCAGCACGCGACATAACTTTGCAGACGATAAGTACAACCGTTTCAGAGAGAAGAGCGGCCAATGTGACGATCTGGCTTTAAGTCGATTCGATAACAAATGACGAAAACGGACGGATTTCTCAGGTTTCTACTACATATGAACACATTTCACATTCTCCCGTGAAACGCGGCTGCTAGTCCTCCTTTAATGCAGAATCTTAAGGTCCTAGCTCATGTCCAAGGCACCAAAGACAGCTAAAAAGTCAATAATCGATACCTAAAACTTGAATTGTACTACTTCTTAATGGCTATTACATCAACTTAGCAGCTTCATTTGTGTTCTACTATCGTGCTTTTAGTGTCTCCACATACCGCAGCACGCGACATAGCTTTGAGGACGATAAGTACAACTGTTTCAGAGAGAGGAGCGGCCAATGTGACGTTTTGGCATTAAGTCGATTCGATAACAAATGACGAAAACGGACGGATTTCTCAGGTTTTTACTACATATGAACACTTTTCACATTCTCCCGTGCAACTCGGCTGCTAGTCCTCCTTTCATGCAGAATCTTAAGGTCCTAGCTCATGTCCAGATCACCAAAGCCAGCTAAAAAGTCAATAATCGATACCTAAAACTTGAATTGTACTACTTCTTACTGTCTATCACATCAACTTAGAAGCTTCATCTGTGTTCTACTATGGTGCTCTTAGTGTCTCCGCATACCGCAGCACGCGACATAGCTTTGCAGAAGATAAGTACAACCGTTTCAGAGAAAAGAGGGGCCAATTTGACGATCTGGCTTTAAGTCGATTCGATAACAAATGACGAAAACGGACGGATTTCTAAGGTTTTTACTACATATGAACACTTTTCACATTCTCCCGTGCATCTCGGCTGCTAGTCCTCCTTTTGATGCAGAATCTTAAGGTCCTAGCTCATGTCCAGACCACCAAAGCCAGCTAAAAAGTCAATAATCGATACCTAAAACTTGAAGTGTACTACTTCTTACTGGCTATTATATCAACTTAGAAGCTTCATCTGTGTTCTACTATGGTGATTTTATTGTCTCCGCGTACCGCAGCACGCGACATAGCTTTGCAGACGATAAGTACAACCGTTTCAGAGAGAAGAGCGGCCAATGTGACGATCGGGCTTTAAGTCGATTCGATAACAAATGACGAAAACGGACGGATTTCTCAGGTTTCTACCACATATGAACACATTTCACATTCTCCCGTGCAACGCTTCTGCTAGTCCTCCTTTCATGCAGAATCTTAAGGTCCTAGCTCATGTCCAGATAACCAAAGCCAGCTAAAAAGTCAAAAATCGATACCTAAAACTTGAAGTGTACTACTTCTTACTGGCTATTACATCATCTTAGAAGCTTCATCTGTGTTCTACTATGGTGCTTTTAGTGTCTCCGCATACCGCAGCACGCGACATAGCTTTCCAGACGATAAGTACAACCGTTTCAGAGAGAAGAGCGGCCAATGTGACGATCTGGCTTTAAGTCGATTCGATAACAAATGACGAAAACGGACGGATATCTCAGGTTTTTACTACATATGAACCCTTTTCACATTCTCCCGTGCAACTCGGCTGCTAGTCCTCCTTTCATGCAAATCTTAAGGTCCTAGCTCATGTCCAATGCACCAAAGCCAGCTAATAAAAAAAATAATCAGTACCTAAAACTTGAATTGTACTACTTCTTACTGGCTATTACATCAACTTAGAAGCTTCATCTGTGTTCTACTATGGTGCTTTTAGTGTCTCCGCATACCGCAGCACGCGACATAGCTTTGCAGACGACAAGTACAACCGTTTCAGAGGTAAGAGCGGCCAATGTGACGATCGGGCTTTAAGTCGATTCGATAACAAATTACGAAAACGGACGGATTTCTCAGGTTTCTACTACATATGAACACATTTCACATTCTCCCGTTCAACGCGGCTGCTAGTCCTCCTTTAATGCAGAATCTTAAGGTCCTAGCTCATGTCCAAGGCACCAAAGCCAGCTAAAAAGTCAATAATCGATACCTAAAACTTGAATTGTACTACTTCTCACTGGCTATTACATCAACTTAGAAGCTTCATCTGTGTTCTACTATGGTGATTTTATTGTCTCCGCATACCGCAGCACGCAACATAGCTTTGCAGAAGATAAGTACAACCGGTTCAGAGAAAAGAGGGGCCAATTTGACGATCTGGCTTTAAGTCGATTCTATAACAAATGACGAAAACGGACGGATTTCTCAGTTTTTACTACATATGAACACTTTTCACATTCTCCCGTGCAACTCGGCTGCTAGTCCTCCTTTCATGCAGAATCTTAAGGTCCTAGGTCACGTCCAAGGCACCGAAGCCAGCTAAAAAGTCAACAATCGATACCTAAAACTTGAATTGTACTATTTCTTACTGGCTATTACATCATCTTAGAAGCTTCATCTGTGTTCTACTATGGTGCTTTTAGTGTCTCCGCACACCGCAGTACGCGACATAGCTTTGCAGACGATAAGTACAACCGTTTCAGAGAGCAGAGCGGCCAATGTGACGATTTGGCTTTAAGTCGATTCGATAACAAATGACGAAAACGGACGGATTTCTCAGGTTTTTACTACATATGAACACTTTTCATATTCTCCCGTGCAACTCGGCTGCTAGTCCTCCTTTTGATGCAGAATCTGAAGGTCTTAGCTCATGTCCAAGGCACCAAAGCCAGCTAAAAAGTCAATAATCGATACCTAAAACTTGAAGTGTACTACTTCTTACTGGCTATTACATCAACTTAGAAGCTTCATCTGTGTTCTACTATGGTGCTTTTAGTGTCTCCGCATACCGCAGCACGCGACATAGCTTTGCAGACGATAAGTACAACCGTTTCAGAGAGAAGAGCGGCCAATGTGACGATCGGGCTTTAAGTCGATTCGATAACAAATGACGAAAATGGACGCATTTCTCAGGTTTCTACTACATATGAACACATTTCACATTCTCCCGTGCAACGCGGCTGCTAGTCCTCCTTTAATGCAGAATCTTAAGGTCCTAGCTCATGTCCATGGCACCAAAGCCAGCTAAAAAGTCAATAATCGATACCTTAAACTTGAATTGTACTACTTCTTACTGGCTACTACTTCATCTTAGAAGCTTCATCTGTGTTCTACTATGGTGATTGTATTGTCTCCGCATACCGCAGCACGCGACATAACTTTGCAGACGATAAGTACAACCGTTTCAGAGAGAAGAGCGGCCAATGTGACGATCGGGCTTTAAGTCGATTCGATAACAAATGACGAAAACGGACGTATTTCTCAGGTTTCTACTACATATGAACACTTTTCACATTCTCCCGTGCAACTCGGCTGCTAGTCCTCCTTTTGATGCAGAATCTTAAGGTCCTAGCTCATGTCCAAGGCACCAAAGCCAGCTAAAAAGTCAATAATCGATACCTAAAACTTGAAGTGTACTACTTCTTACTGGCTATTATATCAACTTAGAAGCTTCATCTGTGTTCTACTATGGTGATTTTATTGTCTCCGCATACCGCAGCACGCGACATAGCTTTGCAGACGATAAGTACAACCGGTTCAGAGAAAAGAGGGGCCACTTTGACGATCTGGCTTTAAGTCGATTCTATAACAAATGACGAAAACGGACGGATTTCTCAGGTTTCTACTACATATGAACACATTTCACGTTCTCCCGTGCAACGCGGCTGCTAGTCCTCCTTTAATGCAGAATCTTACGGTCCTAGCTCATGTCCAGAGCACCAAAGCCAGCTAAAAAGTCAATAATCGATACCTAAAACTTGAATTGTACTACTTCTTACTGGCTATTACATCAACTTAGAAGCTTCATCTGTGTTCTACTATGGTGCTTTTAGTGTCTCCGCATACCGCAGCACGCGACATAGCTTTGAGGACGATAAGTACAACCGTTTCAGAGAGAGGAGCGGCCAATGTGACGATCGGGCTTTAAGTCGATTCGATAACAAATGACGAAAACGGACGTATTTCTCAGGTTTCTACTACATATGAACACATTTCACATTCTCCCGTGCAACGCGGCTGCTAGTCCTCCTTTAATGCAGAATCTTACGGTCCTAGCTCATGTCCAGAGCACCAAAGCCAGCTAAAAAGTCAATAATCGATACCTACAACTTGAATTGTACTACTTCTTACTGGCTATTACATCAACTTAGAAGCTTCATCTGTGTTCTACTATGGTGCTTTTAGTGTCTCCGCATACCGCAGCACGCGACATAGCTTTGAGGACGATAAGTAGAACCGTTTCAGTTAGAGGAGCGGCCAATGTGACGTTCTTGCATTAAGTCGATTCGATATCAAATGACGAAAACGGACGGATTTCTCAGGTTTTTACTACATATAAACACTTTTCACATTCTCCCGTGCAACTCGGCTGCTAGTCCTCCTTTCATGCAGAATCTTAAGGTCCTAGCTCATGTCCAGATCACCAAAGCCAGCTAAAAAGTCAATAATCGATACCTAAAACTTGAATTGTACTACTTCTTAATGGCTATTACATCATATTAGAAGCTTCATCTGTGTTCTACTATGGTGCTTTTAGTGTCTCCGCATACCGCAGCACGCGACATAGCTTTCCAGACGATAAGTACAACCGTTTCAGAGAGAAGAGCGGCCAATGTGACGATCTGGCTTTAAGTCGATTCGATAACAAATGACGAAAACGGACGGATTTCTCAGGTTTTTACTACATATGAACACTTTTCACATTCTCCCGTGCAACTCGGCTGCTAGTCCTCCTTTTGATGCAGAATCTTAAGGTCCTAGCTCATGTCCAACGCACCAAAGCCAGCTAAAAAGTCAATAATCGATACCTAAAACTTTAAGTGTACTACTTCTTACTGGCTATTATATCAACTTAGAAGCCTCATCTGTGTTCTACTATGGTGATTTTATTGTCTCCGCATACCGCAGCACGCGACATAGCTTTGCAGACGATAAGTACAACCGTTTCAGAGAAAGAGTGGCCTATTTTACGATCTGGCTTTAAGTCGATTCGATAACAAATGACGAAAACGGACAGATTTCTAAGGTTTTTACTACATATGAACACTTTTCACATTCTCCCGTGCAACTCGGCTGCTAGTCCTCCTTTCATGCAGAATCTTAAGGTCCTAGCTCATGTCCAGATCACCAAAGCCAGCTAAAAAGTCAATAATCGATACCTAAAACTTGAATTGTACTACTTCTTACTGGCTATTACGCCATCTTAGAAGCTTCATCTGTGTTCTACTATGGTGCTTTTAGTGTCTCCGCATACCGCAGCACGCGACATAGCTTTGCAGACGATAAGTACAACCGTTTCAGAGAGAAGAGCGGCCAATGTGACGATCGGGCTTTAAGTCGATTCGACAACAAATGACGAAAACGGACGTATTTCTCAGGTTTCTACTACATATGAACACATTTCACATTCTCCCGTGCAACGCGGCTGCTAGTCCTCCTTTAATGCAGAATCTTAAGGTCCTAGCTCATGTCCAGAGCACCAAAGCCAGCTAAAAAGTCAATAATCGATACCTAAAACTTGAATTGTACTACTTCTTACTGGCTATTACATCAACTTAGAAGCTTCATCTGTGTTCTACTATGGTGCTTTTAGTGTCTCCGCATACCGCAGCACGCGACATAGCTTTGAGGACGATAAGTACAACCGTTTCAGAGAGAAGAGCGGCCAATGTGACGATCGGGCTTTAAGTCGATTCGATAACAAATGACGAAAATGGACGGATTTCTCAGGTTTCTACTACATATGAACACATTTCACATTCTCCGGTGCAACGCGGCTGCTAGTCCTCCTTTAATGCAGAATCTTAAGGTCCTAGCTCATGTCCATGGCACCAAAGCCAGCTAAAAAGTCAATAATCGATACCTTAAACTTGAATTGTACTACTTCTTACTGGCTATTACATCATCTTAGAAGCTTCATCTGTGTTCTACTATGGTGATTTTATTGTCTCCGCATACCGCAGCACGCGACATAGCTTTGCAGACGATAAGTACAACCGTTTCAGAGAGAAGAGAGGCCAATGTGACGATCGCGCTTTAAGTCGATTCGATAACAAATGACGAAAACGGACGTATTTCTCAGGTTTCTACTACATATGAACACATTTCACATTCTCCCGTGCAACGCGGCTGCTAGTCCTCCTTTAATGCAGAATCTTAAGGTCCTAGCTCATGTCCAGAGCACCAAAGCCAGCTAAAAAGTCAATAATCGATACCTAAAACTTGAATTGTACTACTTCTTACTGGCTATTACATCAACTTAGAAGCTTCATCTGTGTTCTACTATGGTGCTTTTAGTGTCTCCGCATACCGTAGCACGCGACATAGCTTTGAGGACGATAAGTACAACCGTTTCAGAGAGAAGGGCGGCCAATGTGACGATCGGGCTTTAAGTCGATTCGATAACAAATGACGAAAATGGACGGATTTCTCAGGTTTCTACTACATATGAACACATTTCACATTCTCCCGTGCAACGCGGCTGCTAGTCCTCCTTTAATGCAGAATCTTAAGGTCCTAGCTCATGTCCATGGCACCAAAGCCAGCTAAAAAGTCAATAATCGATACCTAAAACTTGAAGTGTACTACTTCTTACTGGCTATTATATCAACTTAGAAGCTTCATCTGTGTTCTACTATGGTGATTTTATTGTCTCCGCACACCGCAGCACGCGACATAGCTTTGCAGACGATAAGTACAACCGTTTCAGAGAAAAGAGGGGCCAATTTGACGATCTGGCTTTAAGTCGATTCGATAACAAATGACGAAAACGGACGGATTTTTCAGGTTTTTACTACATATGAACACTTTTCACATTCTCCCGTGCAACTCGGCTGCTAGTCCTCCTTTTGATGCAGAATCTTAAGGTCCTAGCTCATGTCCAGACACCAAAGCCAGCTAAAAAGTCAATAATCGATACCTAAAACTTGAATTGTACTACTTCTTACTGGCTATTACATCATCTTAGAAGCTTCATCTGTGTTCTACTATGGTGATTTTATTGTCTCCGCGTACCGCAGCACGCGACATAGCTTTGCAGACGATAAGTACAACCGTTTCAGAGAGAAGAGCGGCCAATGTGACGATCGGGCTTTAAGTCGATTCGATAACAAATGACGAAAACGGACGTATTTCTCAGGTTTCTACTACATATGAACACATTTCACATTCTCCCGTGCAACGCGGCTGCTAGTCCTCCTTTAATGCAGAATCTTACGGTCCTAGCTCATGTCCAGAGCACCAAAGCCAGCTAAAAAGTCAATAATCGATACCTAAAACTTGAATTGTACTACTTCTTACTGGCTATTACATCAACTTAGAAGCTTCATCTGTGTTCTACTATGGTGCTTTTAGTGTCTCCGCATACCGCAGCACGCGACATAGCTTTGAGGACGATAAGTAGAACCGTTTCAGTTAGAGGAGCGGCCAATGTGACGTTCTGGCATTAAGTCGATTCGATATCAAATGACGAAAACGGACGGATTTCTCAGGTTTTTACTACATATAAACACTTTTCACATTCTCCCGTGCAACGCGGCTGCTAGTCCTCCTTTCATGCAGAATCTTAAGGTCCTAGCTCATGTCCAGATCACCAAAGCCAGCTAAAAAGTCAATAATCGATACCTAAAACTTGAATTGTACTACTTCTTACTGGCTATTACATCAACTTAGAAGCTTCATCTGTGTTCTACTATGGTGCTTTTAGTGTCTCCGCATACCGCAGCACGCGACATAGCTTTGAGGACGATAAGTACAACCGTTTCAGAGAGAGGAGCGGCCAATGTGACGATCGGGCTTTAAGTCGATTCGATAACAAATGACGAAAACGGACGTATTTCTCAGGTTTCTACTACATATGAACACATTTCACATTCTCCCGTGCAACGCGGCTGCTAGTCCTCCTTTAATGCAGAATCTTAAGGTCCTAGCTCATGTCCAGAGCACCAAAGCCAGCTAAAAAGTCAATAATCGATACCTACAACTTGAATTGTACTACTTCTTACTGGCTATTACATCAACTTAGAAGCTTCATCTGTGTTCTACTATGGTGCTTTTAGTGTCTCCGCATACCGCAGCACGCGACATAGCTTTGAGGACGATAAGTAGAACCGTTTCAGTTAGAGGAGCGGCCAATGTGACGTTCTGGCATTAAGTCGATTCGATATCAAATGACGAAAACGGACGGATTTCTCAGGTTTTTACTACATATAAACACTTTTCACATTCTCCCGTGCAACTCGGCTGCTAGTCCTCCTTTCATGCAGAATCTTAAGGTCCTAGCTCATGTCCAGATCACCAAAGCCAGCTAAAAAGTCAATAATCGATACCTAAAACTTGAATTGTACTACTTCTTAATGGCTATTACATCATATTAGAAGCTTCATCTGTGTTCTACTATGGTGCTTTTAGTGTCTCCGCATACCGCAGCACGCGACATAGCTTTCCAGACGATAAGTACAACCGTTTCAGAGAGAAGAGAGGCCAATGTGACGATCTGGCTTTAAGTCGATTCGATAACAAATGACGAAAATGGACGGATTTCTCAGGTTTCTACTACATATGAACACATTTCACATTCTCCGGTGCAACGCGGCTGCTAGTCCTCCTTTAATGCAGAATCTTAAGGTCCTAGCTCATGTCCATGGCACCAAAGCCAGCTAAAAAGTCAATAATCGATACCTTAAACTTGAATTGTACTACTTCTTACTGGCTATTACATCATCTTAGAAGCTTCATCTGTGTTCTACTATGGTGATTTTATTGTCTCCGCATACCGCAGCACGCGACATAGCTTTGCAGACGATAAGTACAACCGTTTCAGAGAGAAGAGAGGCCAATGTGACGATCGCGCTTTAAGTCGATTCGATAACAAATGACGAAAACGGACGTATTTCTCAGGTTTCTACTACATATGAACACATTTCACATTCTCCCGTGCAACGCGGCTGCTAGTCCTCCTTTAATGCAGAATCTTAAGGTCCTAGCTCATGTCCAGAGCACCAAAGCCAGCTAAAAAGTCAATAATCGATACCTAAAACTTGAATTGTACTACTTCTTACTGGCTATTACATCAACTTAGAAGCTTCATCTGTGTTCTACTATGGTGCTTTTAGTGTCTCCGCATACCGTAGCACGCGACATAGCTTTGAGGACGATAAGTACAACCGTTTCAGAGAGAAGGGCGGCCAATGTGACGATCGGGCTTTAAGTCGATTCGATAACAAATGACGAAAATGGACGGATTTCTCAGGTTTCTACTACATATGAACACATTTCACATTCTCCCGTGCAACGCGGCTGCTAGTCCTCCTTTAATGCAGAATCTTAAGGTCCTAGCTCATGTCCATGGCACCAAAGCCAGCTAAAAAGTCAATAATCGATACCTAAAACTTGAAGTGTACTACTTCTTACTGGCTATTATATCAACTTAGAAGCTTCATCTGTGTTCTACTATGGTGATTTTATTGTCTCCGCACACCGCAGCACGCGACATAGCTTTGCAGACGATAAGTACAACCGTTTCAGAGAAAAGAGGGGCCAATTTGACGATCTGGCTTTAAGTCGATTCGATAACAAATGACGAAAACGGACGGATTTTTCAGGTTTTTACTACATATGAACACTTTTCACATTCTCCCGTGCAACTCGGCTGCTAGTCCTCCTTTTGATGCAGAATCTTAAGGTCCTAGCTCATGTCCAGACACCAAAGCCAGCTAAAAAGTCAATAATCGATACCTAAAACTTGAATTGTACTACTTCTTACTGGCTATTACATCATCTTAGAAGCTTCATCTGTGTTCTACTATGGTGATTTTATTGTCTCCGCGTACCGCAGCACGCGACATAGCTTTGCAGACGATAAGTACAACCGTTTCAGAGAGAAGAGCGGCCAATGTGACGATCGGGCTTTAAGTCGATTCGATAACAAATGACGAAAACGGACGTATTTCTCAGGTTTCTACTACATATGAACACATTTCACATTCTCCCGTGCAACGCGGCTGCTAGTCCTCCTTTAATGCAGAATCTTACGGTCCTAGCTCATGTCCAGAGCACCAAAGCCAGCTAAAAAGTCAATAATCGATACCTAAAACTTGAATTGTACTACTTCTTACTGGCTATTACATCAACTTAGAAGCTTCATCTGTGTTCTACTATGGTGCTTTTAGTGTCTCCGCATACCGCAGCACGCGACATAGCTTTGAGGACGATAAGTAGAACCGTTTCAGTTAGAGGAGCGGCCAATGTGACGTTCTGGCATTAAGTCGATTCGATATCAAATGACGAAAACGGACGGATTTCTCAGGTTTTTACTACATATAAACACTTTTCACATTCTCCCGTGCAACTCGGCTGCTAGTCCTCCTTTCATGCAGAATCTTAAGGTCCTAGCTCATGTCCAGATCACCAAAGCCAGCTAAAAAGTCAATAATCGATACCTAAAACTTGAATTGTACTACTTCTTACTGGCTATTACATCAACTTAGAAGCTTCATCTGTGTTCTACTATTGTGCTTTTAGTGTCTCCGCATACCGCAGCACGCGACATAGCTTTGAGGACGATAAGTACAACCGTTTCAGAGAGAGGAGCGGCCAATGTGACGATCGGGCTTTAAGTCGATTCGATAACAAATGACGAAAACGGACGTATTTCTCAGGTTTCTACTACATATGAACACATTTCACATTCTCCCGTGCAACGCGGCTGCTAGTCCTCCTTTAATGCAGAATCTTAAGGTCCTAGCTCATGTCCAGAGCACCAAAGCCAGCTAAAAAGTCAATAATCGATACCTAAAACTTGAATTGTACTACTTCTTACTGGCTATTACATCAACTTAGAAGCTTCATCTGTGTTCTACTATGGTGCTTTTAGTGTCTCCGCATACCGCAGCACGCGACATAGCTTTGAGGACGATAAGTACAACCGTTTCAGAGAGAGGAGCGGCCAATGTGACGATCGGGCTTTAAGTCGATTCGATAACAAATGACGAAAACGGACGTATTTCTCAGGTTTCTACTACATATGAACACATTTCACATTCTCCCGTGCAACGCGGCTGCTAGTCCTCCTTTAATGCAGAATCTTAAGGTCCTAGCTCATGTCCAGAGCACCAAAGCCAGCTAAAAAGTCAATAATCGATACCTACAACTTGAATTGTACTACTTCTTACTGGCTATTACATCAACTTAGAAGCTTCATCTGTGTTCTACTATGGTGCTTTTAGTGTCTCCGCATACCGCAGCACGCGACATAGCTTTGAGGACGATAAGTAGAACCGTTTCAGTTAGAGGAGCGGCCAATGTGACGTTCTGGCATTAAGTCGATTCGATATCAAATGACGAAAACGGACGGATTTCTCAGGTTTTTACTACATATAAACACTTTTCACATTCTCCCGTGCAACTCGGCTGCTAGTCCTCCTTTCATGCAGAATCTTAAGGTCCTAGCTCATGTCCAGATCACCAAAGCCAGCTAAAAAGTCAATAATCGATACCTAAAACTTGAATTGTACTACTTCTTAATGGCTATTACATCATATTAGAAGCTTCATCTGTGTTCTACTATGGTGCTTTTAGTGTCTCCGCATACCGCAGCACGCGACATAGCTTTCCAGACGATAAGTACAACCGTTTCAGAGAGAAGAGAGGCCAATGTGACGATCTGGCTTTAAGTCGATTCGATAACAAATGACGAAAATGGACGGATTTCTCAGGTTTCTACTACATATGAACACATTTCACATTCTCCGGTGCAACGCGGCTGCTAGTCCTCCTTTAATGCAGAATCTTAAGGTCCTAGCTCATGTCCATGGCACCAAAGCCAGCTAAAAAGTCAATAATCGATACCTTAAACTTGAATTGTACTACTTCTTACTGGCTATTACATCATCTTAGAAGCTTCATCTGTGTTCTACTATGGTGATTTTATTGTCTCCGCATACCGCAGCACGCGACATAGCTTTGCAGACGATAAGTACAACCGTTTCAGAGAGAAGAGAGGCCAATGTGACGATCGCGCTTTAAGTCGATTCGATAACAAATGACGAAAACGGACGTATTTCTCAGGTTTCTACTACATATGAACACATTTCACATTCTCCCGTGCAACGCGGCTGCTAGTCCTCCTTTAATGCAGAATCTTAAGGTCCTAGCTCATGTCCAGAGCACCAAAGCCAGCTAAAAAGTCAATAATCGATACCTAAAACTTGAATTGTACTACTTCTTACTGGCTATTACATCAACTTAGAAGCTTCATCTGTGTTCTACTATGGTGCTTTTAGTGTCTCCGCATACCGTAGCACGCGACATAGCTTTGAGGACGATAAGTACAACCGTTTCAGAGAGAAGGGCGGCCAATGTGACGATCGGGCTTTAAGTCGATTCGATAACAAATGACGAAAATGGACGGATTTCTCAGGTTTCTACTACATATGAACACATTTCACATTCTCCCGTGCAACGCGGCTGCTAGTCCTCCTTTAATGCAGAATCTTAAGGTCCTAGCTCATGTCCATGGCACCAAAGCCAGCTAAAAAGTCAATAATCGATACCTAAAACTTGAAGTGTACTACTTCTTACTGGCTATTATATCAACTTAGAAGCTTCATCTGTGTTCTACTATGGTGATTTTATTGTCTCCGCACACCGCAGCACGCGACATAGCTTTGCAGACGATAAGTACAACCGTTTCAGAGAAAAGAGGGGCCAATTTGACGATCTGGCTTTAAGTCGATTCGATAACAAATGACGAAAACGGACGGATTTTTCAGGTTTTTACTACATATGAACACTTTTCACATTCTCCCGTGCAACTCGGCTGCTAGTCCTCCTTTTGATGCAGAATCTTAAGGTCCTAGCTCATGTCCAGACACCAAAGCCAGCTAAAAAGTCAATAATCGATACCTAAAACTTGAATTGTACTACTTCTTACTGGCTATTACATCATCTTAGAAGCTTCATCTGTGTTCTACTATGGTGATTTTATTGTCTCCGCGTACCGCAGCACGCGACATAGCTTTGCAGACGATAAGTACAACCGTTTCAGAGAGAAGAGCGGCCAATGTGACGATCGGGCTTTAAGTCGATTCGATAACAAATGACGAAAACGGACGTATTTCTCAGGTTTCTACTACATATGAACACATTTCACATTCTCCCGTGCAACGCGGCTGCTAGTCCTCCTTTAATGCAGAATCTTACGGTCCTAGCTCATGTCCAGAGCACCAAAGCCAGCTAAAAAGTCAATAATCGATACCTAAAACTTGAATTGTACTACTTCTTACTGGCTATTACATCAACTTAGAAGCTTCATCTGTGTTCTACTATGGTGCTTTTAGTGTCTCCGCATACCGCAGCACGCGACATAGCTTTGAGGACGATAAGTAGAACCGTTTCAGTTAGAGGAGCGGCCAATGTGACGTTCTGGCATTAAGTCGATTCGATATCAAATGACGAAAACGGACGGATTTCTCAGGTTTTTACTACATATAAACACTTTTCACATTCTCCCGTGCAACTCGGCTGCTAGTCCTCCTTTCATGCAGAATCTTAAGGTCCTAGCTCATGTCCAGATCACCAAAGCCAGCTAAAAAGTCAATAATCGATACCTAAAACTTGAATTGTACTACTTCTTACTGGCTATTACATCAACTTAGAAGCTTCATCTGTGTTCTACTATGGTGCTTTTAGTGTCTCCGCATACCGCAGCACGCGACATAGCTTTGAGGACGATAAGTACAACCGTTTCAGAGAGAGGAGCGGCCAATGTGACGATCGGGCTTTAAGTCGATTCGATAACAAATGACGAAAACGGACGTATTTCTCAGGTTTCTACTACATATGAACACATTTCACATTCTCCCGTGCAACGCGGCTGCTAGTCCTCCTTTAATGCAGAATCTTAAGGTCCTAGCTCATGTCCAGAGCACCAAAGCCAGCTAAAAAGTCAATAATCGATACCTACAACTTGAATTGTACTACTTCTTACTGGCTATTACATCAACTTAGAAGCTTCATCTGTGTTCTACTATGGTGCTTTTAGTGTCTCCGCATACCGCAGCACGCGACATAGCTTTGAGGACGATAAGTAGAGCCGTTTCAGTTAGAGGAGCGGCCAATGTGACGTTCTGGCATTAAGTCGATTCGATATCAAATGACGAAAACGGACGGATTTCTCAGGTTTTTACTACATATAAACACTTTTCACATTCTCCCGTGCAACTCGGCTGCTAGTCCTCCTTTCATGCAGAATCTTAAGGTCCTAGCTCATGTCCAGATCACCAAAGCCAGCTAAAAAGTCAATAATCGATACCTAAAACTTGAATTGTACTACTTCTTAATGGCTATTACATCATATTAGAAGCTTCATCTGTGTTCTACTATGGTGCTTTTAGTGTCTCCGCATACCGCAGCACGCGACATAGCTTTCCAGACGATAAGTACAACCGTTTCAGAGAGAAGAGAGGCCAATGTGACGATCTGGCTTTAAGTCGATTCGATAACAAATGACGAAAACGGACGGATTTCTCAGGTTTTTACTACATATGAACACTTTTCACATTCTCCCGTGCAACTCGGCTGCTAGTCCTCCTTTTGATGCAGAATCTTAAGGTCCTAGCTCATGTCCAAGGCACCAAAGCCAGCTAAAAAGTCAATAATCGATACCTAAAACTTTAAGTGTACTACTTCTTACTGGCTATTATATCAACTTAGAAGCTTCATCTGTGTTCTACTATGGTGATTTTATTGTCTCCGCATACCGCAGCACGCGACATAGCTTTGCAGACGATAAGTACAACCGTTTCAGAGAAAAGAGTGGCCTATTTTACGATCTGGCTTTAAGTCGATTCGATAACAAATGACGAAAACGGACAGATTTCTAAGGTTTTTACTACATATGAACACTTTTCACATTCTCCCGTGCAACTCGGCTGCTAGTCCTCCTCTCATGCAGAATCTTAAGGTCCTAGCTCATGTCCAGATCACCAAAGCCAGCTAAAAAGTCAATAATCGATACCTAAAACTTGAATTGTACTACTTCTTACTGGCTATTACGCCATCTTAGAAGCTTCATCTGTGTTCTACTATGGTGCTTTTAGTGTCTCCGCATACCGCAGCACGCGACATAGCTTTGCAGACGATAAGTACAACCGTTTCAGAGAGAAGAGCGGCCAATGTGACGATCGGGCTTTAAGTCGATTCGACAACAAATGACGAAAACGGACGTATTTCTCAGGTTTCTACTACATATGAACACATTTCACATTCTCCCGTGCAACGCGGCTGCTAGTCCTCCTTTAATGCAGAATCTTAAGGTCCTAGCTCATGTCCAGAGCACCAAAGCCAGCTAAAAAGTCAATAATCGATACCTAAAACTTGAATTGTACTACTTCTTACTGGCTATTACATCAACTTAGAAGCTTCATCTGTGTTCTACTATGGTGCTTTTAGTGTCTCCGCATACCGCTGCACGCGACATAGCTTTGAGGACGATAAGTACAACCGTTTCAGAGAGAAGAGCGGCCAATGTGACGATCGGGCTTTAAGTCGATTCGATAACAAATGACGAAAATGGACGGATTTCTCAGGTTTCTACTACATATGAACACATTTCACATTCTCCGGTGCAACGCGGCTGCTAGTCCTCCTTTAATGCAGAATCTTAAGGTCCTAGCTCATGTCCATGGCACCAAAGCCAGCTAAAAAGTCAATAATCGATACCTTAAACTTGAATTGTACTACTTCTTACTGGCTATTACATCATCTTAGAAGCTTCATCTGTGTTCTACTATGGTGATTTTATTGTCTCCGCATACCGCAGCACGCGACATAGCTTTGCAGACGATAAGTACAACCGTTTCAGAGAGAAGAGAGGCCAATGTGACGATCGGGCTTTAAGTCGATTCGATAACAAATGACGAAAACGGACGTATTTCTCAGGTTTCTACTACATATGAATACATTTCACATTCTCCCGTGCAACGCGGCTGCTAGTCCTCCTTTAATGCAGAATCTTAAGGTCCTAGCTCATGTCCAGAGCACCAAAGCCAGCTAAAAAGTCAATAATCGATACCTAAAACTTGAATTGTACTACTTCTTACTGGCTATTACATCAACTTAGAAGCTTCATCTGTGTTCTACTATGGTGCTTTTAGTGTCTCCGCATACCGTAGCACGCGACATAGCTTTGAGGACGATAAGTACAACCGTTTCAGAGAGAAGAGCGGCCAATGTGACGATCGGGCTTTAAGTCGATTCGATAACAAATGACGAAAATGGACGGATTTCTCAGGTTTCTACTACATATGAACACATTTCACATTCTCCCGTGCAACGCGGCTGCTAGTCCTCCTTTAATGCAGAATCTTAAGGTCCTAGCTCATGTCCATGGCACCAAAGCCAGCTAAAAAGTCAATAATCGATACCTAAAACTTGAAGTGTACTACTTCTTACTGGCTATTATATCAACTTAGAAGCTTCATCTGTGTTCTACTATGGTGATTTTATTGTCTCCGCACACCGCAGCACGCGACATAGCTTTGCAGACGATAAGTACAACCGTTTCAGAGAAAAGAGGGGCCAATTTGACGATCTGGCTTTAAGTCGATTCGATAACAAATGACGAAAATGGACGGATTTCTCAGGTTTTTACTACATATGAACACTTTTCACATTCTCCCGTGCAACTCGGCTGCTAGTCCTCCTTTTGATGCAGAATCTTAAGGTCCTAGCTCATGTCCAGATCACCAAAGCCAGCTAAAAAGTCAATAATCGATACCTAAAACTTGAATTGTACTACTTCTTACTGGCTATTACATCATCTTAGAAGCTTCATCTGTGTTCTACTATGGTGATTTTATTGTCTCCGCACACCGCAGCACGCGACATAGCTTTGCAGACGATAAGTACAACCGTTTCAGAGAGAAGAGCGGCCAATGTGACGATCGGGCTTTAAGTCGATTCGATAACAAATGACGAAAACGGACGTATTTCTCAGGTTTCTACTACATATGAACACATTTCACATTCTCCCGTGCAACGCGGCTGCTAGTCCTCCTTTAATGCAGAATCTTACGGTCCTAGCTCATGTCCAGAGCACCAAAGCCAGCTAAAAAGTCAATAATCGATACCTAAAACTTGAATTGTACTACTTCTTACTGGCTATTACATCAACTTAGAAGCTTCATCTGTGTTCTACTATGGTGCTTTTAGTGTCTCCGCATACCGCAGCACGCGACATAGCTTTGAGGACGATAAGTAGAACCGTTTCAGTTAGAGGAGCGGCCAATGTGACGTTCTGGCATTAAGTCGATTCGATATCAAATGACGAAAACGGACGGATTTCTCAGGTTTTTACTACATATAAACACTTTTCACATTCTCCCGTGCAACTCGGCTGCTAGTCCTCCTTTCATGCAGAATCTTAAGGTCCTAGCTCATGTCCAGATCACCAAAGCCAGCTAAAAAGTCAATAATCGATACCTAAAACTTGAATTGTACTACTTCTTACTGGCTATTACATCATATTAGAAGCTTCATCTGTGTTCTACTATGGTGCTTTTAGTGTCTCCGCATACCGCTGCACGCGACATAGCTTTGAGGACGATAAGTACAACCGTTTCAGAGAGAAGAGCGGCCAATGTGACGATCGGGCTTTAAGTCGATTCGATAACAAATGACGAAAATGGACGGATTTCTCAGGTTTCTACTACATATGAACACATTTCACATTCTCCGGTGCAACGCGGCTGCTAGTCCTCCTTTAATGCAGAATCTTAAGGTCCTAGCTCATGTCCATGGCACCAAAGCCAGCTAAAAAGTCAATAATCGATACCTTAAACTTGAATTGTACTACTTCTTACTGGCTATTACATCATCTTAGAAGCTTCATCTGTGTTCTACTATGGTGATTTTATTGTCTCCGCATACCGCAGCACGCGACATAGCTTTGCAGACGATAAGTACAACCGTTTCAGAGAGAAGAGAGGCCAATGTGACGATCGGGCTTTAAGTCGATTCGATAACAAATGACGAAAACGGACGTATTTCTCAGGTTTCTACTACATATGAATACATTTCACATTCTCCCGTGCAACGCGGCTGCTAGTCCTCCTTTAATGCAGAATCTTAAGGTCCTAGCTCATGTCCAGAGCACCAAAGCCAGCTAAAAAGTCAATAATCGATACCTAAAACTTGAATTGTACTACTTCTTACTGGCTATTACATCAACTTAGAAGCTTCATCTGTGTTCTACTATGGTGCTTTTAGTGTCTCCGCATACCGTAGCACGCGACATAGCTTTGAGGACGATAAGTACAACCGTTTCAGAGAGAAGAGCGGCCAATGTGACGATCGGGCTTTAAGTCGATTCGATAACAAATGACGAAAATGGACGGATTTCTCAGGTTTCTACTACATATGAACACATTTCACATTCTCCCGTGCAACGCGGCTGCTAGTCCTCCTTTAATGCAGAATCTTAAGGTCCTAGCTCATGTCCATGGCACCAAAGCCAGCTAAAAAGTCAATAATCGATACCTAAAACTTGAAGTGTACTACTTCTTACTGGCTATTATATCAACTTAGAAGCTTCATCTGTGTTCTACTATGGTGATTTTATTGTCTCCGCACACCGCAGCACGCGACATAGCTTTGCAGACGATAAGTACAACCGTTTCAGAGAAAAGAGGGGCCAATTTGACGATCTGGCTTTAAGTCGATTCGATAACAAATGACGAAAATGGACGGATTTCTCAGGTTTTTACTACATATGAACACTTTTCACATTCTCCCGTGCAACTCGGCTGCTAGTCCTCCTTTTGATGCAGAATCTTAAGGTCCTAGCTCATGTCCAGATCACCAAAGCCAGCTAAAAAGTCAATAATCGATACCTAAAACTTGAATTGTACTACTTCTTACTGGCTATTACATCATCTTAGAAGCTTCATCTGTGTTCTACTATGGTGATTTTATTGTCTCCGCACACCGCAGCACGCGACATAGCTTTGCAGACGATAAGTACAACCGTTTCAGAGAGAAGAGCGGCCAATGTGACGATCGGGCTTTAAGTCGATTCGATAACAAATGACGAAAACGGACGTATTTCTCAGGTTTCTACTACATATGAACACATTTCACATTCTCCCGTGCAACGCGGCTGCTAGTCCTCCTTTAATGCAGAATCTTACGGTCCTAGCTCATGTCCAGAGCACCAAAGCCAGCTAAAAAGTCAATAATCGATACCTAAAACTTGAATTGTACTACTTCTTACTGGCTATTACATCAACTTAGAAGCTTCATCTGTGTTCTACTATGGTGCTTTTAGTGTCTCCGCATACCGCAGCACGCGACATAGCTTTGAGGACGATAAGTAGAACCGTTTCAGTTAGAGGAGCGGCCAATGTGACGTTCTGGCATTAAGTCGATTCGATATCAAATGACGAAAACGGACGGATTTCTCAGGTTTTTACTACATATAAACACTTTTCACATTCTCCCGTGCAACTCGGCTGCTAGTCCTCCTTTCATGCAGAATCTTAAGGTCCTAGCTCATGTCCAGATCACCAAAGCCAGCTAAAAAGTCAATAATCGATACCTAAAACTTGAATTGTACTACTTCTTACTGGCTATTACATCATATTAGAAGCTTCATCTGTGTTCTACTATGGTGCTTTTAGTGTCTCCGCATACCGCAGCACGCGACATAGCTTTCCAGACGATAAGTACAACCGTTTCAGAGAGAAGAGCGGCCAATGTGACGATCTGGCTTTAAGTCGATTCGATAACAAATGACGAAAACGGACGGATTTCTCAGGTTTTTACTACATATGAACACTTTTCACATTCTCCCGTGCAACTCGGCTGCTAGTCCTCCTTTTGATGCAGAATCTTAAGGTCCTAGCTCTTGTCCAAGGCACCAAAGCCAGCTAAAAAGTCAATAATCGATACCTAAAACATTAAGTGTACTACTTCTTACTGGCTATTATATCAACTTAGAAGCTTCATCTGTGTTCTACTATGGTGATTTTATTGTCTCCGCATACCGCAGCACGCGACATAGCTTTGCAGACGATAAGTACAACCGTTTCAGAGAAAAGAGTGGCCTATTTTACGATCTGGCTTTAAGTCGATTCGATAACAAATGACGAAAACGGACAGATTTCTAAGGTTTTTACTACATATGAACACTTTTCACATTCTCCCGTGCATCTCGGCTGCTAGTCCTCCTTTAATGCAGAATCTTAAGGTCCTAGCTCATGTCCAAGGCACCAAAGCCAGCTAAAAAGTCAATAATCGATACCTAAAACTTGAATTGTACTATTTCTTACTGGCTATTACATCAACTTAGAAGCTTCATCTGTGTTCTACTATGGTGCTTTTAGTGTCTCCGCATACCGCAGCACGCGACATAGCTTTGAGGACGATAAGTACAACCGTTTCAGAGAGAGGAGCGGCCAATGTGACGTTCTGGCATTAAGTCGATTCGATAACAAATGACGAAAACGTACGGATTTCTCAGGTTTTTACTACATCTGAACACTTTTCACATTCTCCCGTGCAACTCGGCTGCTAGTCCTCCTTTCATGCAGAATCTTAAGGTCCTAGCTCATGTCCAGATCACCAAAGCCAGCTAAAAAGTCAATAATCGATACCTAAAACTTGAATTGTACTACTTCTTACTGGCTATTACGCCATCTTAGAAGCTTCATCTGTGTTCTACTATGGTGCTTTTAGTGTCTCCGCATACCGCAGCACGCGACATAGCTTTGCAGACGATAAGTACAACCGTTTCAGAGAAAAGAGGGGCCAATTTGACGATCTGGCTTTAAGTCGATTCGATAACAAATGACGAAAACGGACGGATTTCTCAGGTTTTTACTACATATGAACACTTTTCACATTCTCCCATGCAACTCGGCAGCTAGTCCTCCTTTTGATGCAGAATCTTAAGGTCCTAGATCATGTCCAATGCACCAAAGCCAGCTAAAAAGTCAATAATCGATACCTAAAACTTGAAGTGTACTACTTCTTACTGGCTATTATATCAACTTAGAAGCTTCATCTGTGTTCTACTATGGTGATTTTATTGTCTCCGCATACCGCAGCACGCGACATAGCTTTGCAGACGATAAGTACAACCGTTTCTGAGAGAAGAGCGGCCAATGTGATGATCGGGCTTTAAGTCGATTCGATAACAAATGACGAAAACGGACGGATTTCTTATGTTTCTACTACATATGAACACATTTCACATTCTCCCGTGCAACGCGGCTGCTAGTCCTCCTTTAATGCAGAATCTTAAGGTCCTAGCTCATGTCCAAGGCAACAAGCCAGCTAAAAAGTCAATAATCGATACCTAAAACTTGAAGTGTACTACTTCTTACTGGCTATTATATCAACTTAGAAGCTTCATCTGTGTTCTACTATGGTGATTTTATTGTCTCCGCATACCGCAGCACGCGACATACCTTTGCAGACGAAAAGTACAACCGTTACAGAGAAAAGAGGGGCCAATTTGACGATCTGGCTTTAAGTCGATTCGATAACAAATGAGGAAAATGGACGGATTTCTCAGGTTTTTACTACATATGAACTCTTTTCACATTCTCCCGTGCAACTCGGCTGCTAATCCTCCTTTTGATGCTGAATCTTAAGGTCCTAGCTCATGTCCAGATCACCAAAGCCAGCTAATAAGTCAATAATCGATACCTAAAACTTGAATTGTACTACTTCTTACTGGCTATTACATCATCTTAGAAGCTTCATCTGTGTTCTACTATGGTGATTTTATTGTCTCCGCATACCGCAGCACGCGACATAACTTTGCAGACGATAAGTACAACCGTTTCAGAGAGAAGAGCGGCCAATGTGACGATCTGGCTTTAAGTCGATTCGATAACAAATGACGAAAACGGACGGATTTCTCAGGTTTCTACTACATATGAACACATTTCACATTCTCCCGTGAAACGCGGCTGCTAGTCCTCCTTTAATGCAGAATCTTAAGGTCCTAGCTCATGTCCAAGGCACCAAAGACAGCTAAAAAGTCAATAATCGATACCTAAAACTTGAATTGTACTACTTCTTAATGGCTATTACATCAACTTAGAAGCTTCATTTGTGTTCTACTATCGAGCTTTTAGTGTCTCCGCTTACTGCAGTTCGCGACATAGCTTTGAGGACGATAAGTACATCTGTTTCAGAGAGAGGAGCGGCCAATGTGACGTTCTGGCATTAAGTCGATTCGATAACAAATGACGAAAACGGACGGATTTCACAGGTTTTTACTACATATGAACACTTTTCACATTCTCCCGTGCAACTCGGCTGCTAGTCCTTCTTTCATGCAGAATCTTAAGGTCCTAGCTCATGTCCAGATCACCAAAGCCAGCTAAAAAGTCAATAATCGATACCTAAAACTTGAAGTGTACTACTTCTTACTGGCTATTATATCAACTTAGAAGCTTCATCAGTGTTCTACTATGGTGATGTTATTGTCTCCACATACCGCAGCACGCGACATAGCTTTGCAGACGATAAGTACAACCGTTTCAGAGAGAAGAGCGGCCAATGTGATGATCGGGCTTTAAGTCGATTCGATAACAAATGACGAAAACGGACGGATTTCTTATGTTTCTACTACATATGAACACATTTCACATTCTCCCGTGCAACGCGGCTGCTAGTCCTCCTTTAATGCAGAATCTTAAGGTCCTAGCTCATATCCAAGGCAACAAGCCAGCTAAAAAGTCAATAATCGATACCTAAAACTTGAAGTGTACTACTTCTTACTGGCTATTATATAAACTTAGATGCTTCATCTGTGTTCTACTATGGTGATTTTATTGTCTCCGCATACCGCAGCACGCGACATAGCTTTGCAGACGATAAGTACAACCGTTACAGAGAAAAGAGGGGCCAATTTGACGATCTGGCTTTAAGTCGATTCGATAACAAATGACGAAAACGGACGGATTTCTCAGGTTTCTACTACATATGAACACATTTCACATTCTCCCGTGAAACGCGGCTGCTAGTCCTCCTTTAATGCAGAATCTTAAGGTCCTAGCTCATGTCCAAGGCACCAAAGCCAGCTAAAAAGTCAATAATCGATACCTAAAACTTGAATTGTACTACTTCTTAATGGCTATTACATCAACTTAGAAGCTTCATTTGTGTTCTACTATCGTGCTTTTAGTGTCTCCGCATACCGCAGCACGCGACATAGCTTTGAGGACGATAAGTACAACTGTTTCAGAGAGAGGAGCGGCCAATGTGACGTTCTGGCATTAAGTCGATTCGATAACAAATGACGAAAACGGACGGATTTATCAGGTTTTTACTACATATGAACACTTTTCACATTCTCCCGTGCAACTCGGCTGCTAGTCCTCCTTTTTATGCAGAATCTTAAGGTCCTAGCTCATGTCCAGATCACCAAAGCCAGCTAAAAAGTCAATAATCGATACCTAAAACTTGAAGTGTACTACTTCTTACTGGCTATTATATCAACTTAGAAGCTTCATCAGTGTTCTACTATGGTGATGTTATTGTCTCCGCATACCGCAGCACGCGACATAGCTTTGCAGACGATAAGTACAACCGTTTCAGAGAGAAGAGCGGCCAATGTGACGTTCTGGCATTAAGTCGATTCGATAACAAATGACGAAAACGGACGGATTTCTCAGGTTTTTACTACATATGAACTCTTTTCACATTCTCCCGTGAAACGCGGCTGCTAGTCCTCCTTTAATGCAGAATCTTAAGGTCCTAGCTCATGTCCAAGGCACCAAAGCCAGCTAAAAAGTCAATAATCGATACCTAAAACTTGAAGTGTACTACTTCTTACTGGCTATTATATCAACTTAGATGCTTCATCTGTGTTCTACTATGGTGATTTTATTGTCTCCGCATACCGCAGCACGCGACATAGCTTTGCAGACGATAAGTACAACCGTTACAGAGAAAAGAGGGGCCAATTTGACGATCTGGCTTTAAGTCGATTCGATAACAAATGACGAAAACGGACGGATTTATCAGGTTTTTACTACATATGAACTCTTTTCACATTCTCCCATGCAACTCGGCTGCTAGTCCTCCTTTTGATGCTGAATCTTAAGGTCCTAGCTCATGTCCAGATCACCAAAGCCAGCTAATAAGTCAATAATCGATACCTAAAACTTGAATTGTACTACTTCTTACTGGCTATTACATCATCTTAGAAGCTTCATCTGTGTTCTACTATGGTGATTTTATTGTCTCCGCATACCGCAGCACGCGACATAACTTTGCAGACGATAAGTACAACCGTTTCAGAGAGAAGAGCGGCCAATGTGACGATCTGGCATTAAGTCGATTCGATAACAAATGACGAAAACGGACGGATTTCTCAGGTTTCTACTACATATGAACACATTTCACATTCTCCCGTGAAACGCGGCTGCTAGTCCTCCTTTAATGCAGAATCTTAAGGTCCTAGCTCATGTCCAAGGCACCAAAGCCAGCTAAAAAGTCAATAATCGATACCTAAAACTTGAATTGTACTACTTCTTAATGGCTATTACATCAACTTAGAAGCTTCATTTGTGTTCTACTATCGTGCTTCTAGTGTCTCCGCATACCGCAGCACGCGACATAGCTTTGAGGACGATAAGTACAACTGTTTCAGAGAGAGGAGCGGCCAATGTGACGTTCTGGCATTAAGTCGATTCGATAACAAATGACGAAAACGGACGGATTTTTCAGGTTTTTACTACATATGAACACTTTTCACAATCTCTCGTGCAACGCTTCTGCTAGTCCTCCTTTAATGCAGAATCTTAAGGTCCCAGCTCATGTCCAAGGCACCAAAGCCAGCTAAAAAGGCAATAATCGATACCTAAAACTTGAATTGTACTACTTCTTACTGGCTATTACATCAACTTAGAAGCTTCATCTGTGTTCTACTGTGGTGGTTTTAGTGTCTCCGCATACCGCAGCATACGACATAGCTTTGCAAACGATAAGTACAACCGTTTCAGAGAGAAGAGCGGCCAATGTGACGATCTGGCTTTAAGTCGATTCGATAACAAATGACGAAAACGGACGGATATCTCAGGTTTTTACTACATATGAACACTTTTCACATTCTCCCGTGCAACTCGGCTGCTAGTCCTCCTTTCATGCAGAATCTTAAGGTCCTAGCTCATGTCCAGATCACCAAAGCCAGCTAAAAAGTCAATAATCGATACCTAAAACTTAAGTGTACTACTTCTTACTGGCTATTATATCAACTTAGAAGCTTCATCTGTGTTCTACTATGGTGATGTTATTGTCTCCGCATACCGCAGCACGCGACATAGCTTTGCAGACGATAAGTACAACCGTTTCAGAGAAAAGAGGGGCCAATTTGACGATCTGGCTTTAAGTCGATTCGATAACAAATGACGAAAACGGACGGATTTCTCAGGTTTCTACTACATATGAACACATTTCACATTCTCCCGTGAAACGCGGCTGCTAGTCCTCCTTTAATGCAGAATCTTAAGGTCCTAGCTCATGTCCAAGGCACCAAAGCCAGCTAAAAAGTCAATAATCGATACCTAAAACTTGAATTGTACTACTTCTTAATGGCTATTACATCAACTTAGAAGCTTCATTTGTGTTCTACTATCGTGCTTTTAGTGTCTCCGCATACCGCAGCACGCGACATAGCTTTGAGGACGATAAGTACAACTGTTTCAGAGAGAGGAGCGGCCAATGTGACGTTCTGGCATTAAGTCGATTCGATAACAAATGACGAAAACGGACGGATTTATCAGGTTTTTACTACATATGAACACTTTTCACATTCTCCCGTGCAACTCGGCTGCTAGTCCTCCTTTTTATGCAGAATCTTAAGGTCCTAGCTCATGTCCAGATCACCAAAGCCAGCTAAAAAGTCAATAATCGATACCTAAAACTTGAAGTGTACTACTTCTTACTGGCTATTATATCAACTTAGAAGCTTCATCAGTGTTCTACTATGGTGATGTTATTGTCTCCGCATACCGCAGCACGCGACATAGCTTTGCAGACGATAAGTACAACCGTTTCAGAGAGAAGAGCGGCCAATGTGACGTTCTGGCATTAAGTCGATTCGATAACAAATGACGAAAACGGACGGATTTCTCAGGTTTTTACTACATATGAACTCTTTTCACATTCTCCCGTGAAACGCGGCTGCTAGTCCTCCTTTAATGCAGAATCTTAAGGTCCTAGCTCATGTCCAAGGCACCAAAGCCAGCTAAAAAGTCAATAATCGATACCTAAAACTTGAAGTGTACTACTTCTTACTGGCTATTATATCAACTTAGATGCTTCATCTGTGTTCTACTATGGTGATTTTATTGTCTCCGCATACCGCAGCACGCGACATAGCTTTGCAGACGATAAGTACAACCGTTACAGAGAAAAGAGGGGCCAATTTGACGATCTGGCTTTAAGTCGATTCGATAACAAATGACGAAAACGGACGGATTTCTCAGGTTTTTACTAAATATGAACTCTTTTCACATTCTCCCGTGCAACTCGGCTGCTAGTCCTCCTTTTGATGCTGAATCTTAAGGTCCTAGCTCATGTCCAGATCACCAAAGCCAGCTAATAAGTCAATAATCGATACCTAAAACTTGAATTGTACTACTTCTTACTGGCTATTACATCATCTTAGAAGCTTCATCTGTGTTCTACTATGGTGATTTTATTGTCTCCGCATACCGCAGCACGCGACATAACTTTGCAGACGATAAGTACAACCGTTTCAGAGAGAAGAGCGGCCAATGTGACGATCTGGCATTAAGTCGATTCGATAACAAATGACGAAAACGGACGGATTTCTCAGGTTTCTACTACATATGAACACATTTCACATTCTCCCGTGAAACGCGGCTGCTAGTCCTCCTTTAATGCAGAATCTTAAGGTCCTAGCTCATGTCCAAGGCACCAAAGCCAGCTAAAAAGTCAATAATCGATACCTAAAACTTGAATTGTACTACTTCTTAATGGCTATTACATCAACTTAGAAGCTTCATTTGTGTTCTACTATCGTGCTTTTAGTGTCTCCGCATACCGCAGCACGCGACATAGCTTTGAGGACGATAAGTACAACTGTTTCAGAGAGAGGAGCGGCCAATGTGACGTTCTGGCATTAAGTCGATTCGATAACAAATGACGAAAACGGACGGATTTCTCAGGTTTTTACTACATATGAACACTTTTCACAATCTCCCGTGCAACGCTTCTTCTAGTCCTCCTTTAATGCAGAATCTTAAGGTCCCAGCTCATGTCCAAGGCACCAAAGCCAGCTAAAAAGGCAATAATCGATACCTAAAACTTGAATTGTACTACTTCTTACTGGCTATTACATCAACTTAGAAGCTTCATCTGTGTTCTACTGTGGTGGTTTTAGTGTCTCCGCATACCGCAGCATACGACATAGCTTTGCAAACGATAAGTACAACCGTTTCAGAGAGAAGAGCGGCCAATGTGACGATCTGGCTTTAAGTCGATTCGATAACAAATGACGAAAACGGACGGATATCTCAGGTTTTTACTACATATGAACACTTTTCACATTCTCCCGTGCAACTCGGCTGCTAGTCCTCCTTTCATGCAGAATCTTAAGGTCCTAGCTCATGTCCAGATCACCAAAGCCAGCTAAAAAGTCAATAATCGATACCTAAAACTTAAGTGTACTACTTCTTACTGGCTATTATATCAACTTAGAAGCTTCATCTGTGTTCTACTATGGTGATGTTATTGTCTCCGCATACCGCAGCACGCGACATAGCTTTGCAGACGATAAGTACAACCGTTTCAGAGAAAAGAGGGGCCAATTTGACGATCTGGCTTTAAGTCGATTCGATAACAAATGACGAAAACGGACGGATTTCTAAGGTTTTTACTACATATGAACACTTTTCACATTCTCCCGTGCATCTCGGCTGCTAGTCCTCCTTTTGATGCAGAATCTTAAGGTCCTAGCTCATGTCCAGATCACCAAAGCCAGCTAAAAAGTCAATAATCGATACCTAAAACTTGAAGTGTACTACTTCTTACTGGCTATTATATCAACTTAGAAGCTTCATCTGTGTTCTACTATGGTGATTTTATTGTCTCCGCGTACCGCAGCACGCGACATAGCTTTGCAGACGATAAGTACAACCGTTTCAGAGAGAAGAGCGGCCAATGTGACGATCGGGCTTTAAGTCGATTCGATAACAAATGACGAAAACGGACGGATTTCTCAGGTTTCTACCACATATGAACACATTTCACATTCTCCCGTGCAACGCTTCTGCTAGTCCTCCTTTAATGCAGAATCTTAAGGTCCCAGCTCATGTCCAAGGCACCAAAGCCAGCTAAAAAGTCAATAATCGATACCTAAAACTTGAAGTGTACTACTTCTTACTGGCTATTATATCAACTTAGAAGCTTCATCTGTTTTCTACTATGGTGATTTTATTGTCTCCGCATACCGCAGCACGCGACATAGCTTTGCAGACGATAAGTACAACCGTTTCAGAGAAAAGATGGGCCAATTTGACGATCTGGCTTTAAGTCGATTCGATAACAAATGACGAAAACGGACGGATTTCTAAGGTTTTTACTACATATGAACACTTTTCACATTCTCCCGTGCAACTCGGCTGCTAGTCCTCCTTTCATGCAGAATCTTAAAGTCCTAGCTCATGTCCAGATAACCAAAGCCAGCTAAAAAGTCAATAACCGATACCTAAAACTTGAATTGTACTACTTCTTACTGGCTATTACATCATCTTAGAAGCTTCATCTGTGTTCTACTATGGTGCTTTTAGTGTCTCCGCATACCGCAGCACGCGACATACACTCCTGGAAATGGAAAAAAGAACACATTGACACCGGTGTGTCAGACCCACCATACTTGCTCCGGACACTGCGAGAGGGCTGTACAAGCAATGATCACACGCAAGGCACAGCGGACACACCAGGAACCGCGGTGTTGGCCGTCGAATGGCGCTAGCTGCGCACCATTTGTGCACCGCCGCCGTCAGTGTCAGCCAGTTTGCCGTGGCATACGGAGCTCCATCGAAGTGTTTAACACTGGTAGCATGCCGCGACAGCGTGGACGTGAACCGTATGTGCAGTTGACGGACTTTGAGCGAGGGCGTATAGTGGGCATGCGGGAGGCCGGGTGGACGTACCGCCGAATTGCTCAACACGTGGGGCGTGAGGTCTCCACAGTACATCGATGCTGTCGCCAGTGGTCGGCGGAAGGTGCACGTGCCCGTCGACTTGGGACCGGACCGCAGCGACGCACGGATGCAGGCCAAGACCGTAGGATCCTACGCAGTGCCGTAGGGGACCGCACCGCCACTTCCCAGCAAATTAGGGACACTATTGCTCCTGGGGTATCGGCGAGGACCATTCGCAACCGTCTCCATGAAGCTGGGCTACGGTCCCGCACACCGTTAGGCCGTCTTCCGCTCACGCCCCAACATCGTGCAGCCCACTTCCAATGGTGTCGCGACAGGCGTGAATGGAGGGACGAATGGAGACGTGTCGTCTTCAGCGATGAGAATCGCTTCTGCCTTGGTGCCAATGATGGTCGTTTACGTGTTTGGCGCCGTGCAGGTGAGCGCCACAATGAGGACTGCATACGACCGAGGCACACAGGGCCAACAAACGGCATCATGGTGTGGGGAGCGATCTCCTACACTGGTCGTACACCTCTGGTGATCGTCGAGGGGACACTGAATAGTGCACGGTACATCCAAACCGTCATCGAACCCATCGTTCTATCATTCCTAGACCGGCAAGGGAACTTGCTGTTCCAACAGGACAATGCACGTCCGCATGTATCCCGTGCCACCCAACGTGCTCTAGAAGGTGTAAGTCAACTACCCTGGCCAGCAAGATCTCCGGATCTGTCCCCCATTGAGCATGTTTGGGACTGGATGAAGCGTCGTCTCACGCGGTCTGCACGTCCAGCACGAACGCTGGTCCAACTGAGGCGCCAGGTGGAAATGGCATGGCAAGCCGTTCCATAGGACTACATCCAGCATTTCTACGATCGTCTCCATGGGAGAACAGCAGCCTTCATTGCTGCGAAAGGTGGATATACACTCTACTAGTGCCGACATTGTGCATGCTCTGTTGCCTGTGTCTATGTGCCTGTGGTTCTGTCAGTGTGATCATGTGATGTATCTGACCCCAGGAATGTGTCAATAAAGTTTCCCCTTCCTGGGACAATGAATTCACGGTGTTCTTATTTCAATTTCCAGGAGTGTAGCTTTCCAGACGATAAGTACAACCGTTTCAGAGAGAAGAGCGGCCAATGTGACCATCTAGCTTTAAGTCGATTCGATAACAAATGACGAAAACGGACGGATATCTCAGGTTTTTACTACATATGAACACTTTTTACATTCTCCCGTGCAACTCGGCTGCTAGTCCTCCTTTCATGCAGATTCTTAAGGTCCAAGCTCATGTCCAAGGCACCAAAGCCAGCTAAAAAGTCAATAATCGATACCTAAAACTTGAAGTGTACTACTTCTTACTGGCTATTATATCAACTTAGAAGCTTCATCTGTGTTCTACTATGGTGATTTTATTGTCTCCGCATACCGCAGCACGCGACATAGCTTTGCAGACGATAAGTACAACCGTTTCAAAAAGAGGAGCGGCCAATGTGACGTTCTGGCATTAAGTCGATTCGATAACAAATGACGAAAACGGTCAGATTTCTCAGGTTTTTACTACATATGAACACTTTTCACATTCTCCCGTGCAGCTCGGCTGCTAGTCCTCCTTTCATGCAAAATCTTAAGGTCCTAGCTCATGTCCAAGGCACCAAAGCCAGCTAAAAAGTAAATAATCAGTACCTAAAACTTGAATTGTACTACTTCTTACTGGCTATTACATCAACTTAGAAGCTTCATCTGTGTTCTACTATGGTGCTTTTAGTGTCTCCGCATACCGCAGCACGCGACATAGCTTTGCAGACGATAAGTACAACCGTTTCAGAGAGAAGAGGGGCCAATGTGACGATCTGGCTTTAAGTCGATTCGATATCAAGTGACGAAAACGGACGGATTTCTCAGGTTTTTACTACATATGAACACTTTTCACATTCTCCCGTGCAACTCGGCTGCTAGATCGCCTTTCATGCAGAATCTTAAGGTCCTAGCTCATGTCCAAGGCACCAAAGACAGCTAAAAAGGCCATAATCGATACTTAAAACTTGAATTGCACTACTTCTTACTGGCTATTACATCAACTTAGAAGCTTCATCAGTGTTCTACTATGGTGCTTTTAGTGTCTCCGCATACCGCAGCACGCGACATAGCTTTGCAGACGATAAGTACAACCGTTTCAGAGGGAAGAGCGGCCATTTTGACGATCGGGCTTTAAGTCGATTCGATAACAAATGACGAAAACGGACGGATTTCTCAGGTTTTTACTACATATGAACACTTTTCACATTGTCCCGTGCAACTCGGCTGCTAGTCCTCCTTTCATGCAGAATCTTAATGTCCTAGCTCATGTCCAAGGCACCAAAGCCAGCTAAAAAGTCAATAATCACTACCTAAATATTGAATCGTACTACTTCTTACTGGCTATTACATCAACTTAGAAGCTTCATCTGTGTTCTATTGTGGTGGTTTTAGTGTCTCCACATACCGCAGCATACGACATAGCTTTGCAGACGATAAGTACAACCGTTTCAGAGAGAAGAGCGGCCAATGTGACGATCGGGCTTTAAGTCGATTCGATAACAAATGACGAAAACTGTCGGATTTCTCAGGTTTTTACTACATATGAACACGTTTCACATTCTCCCGTGCAACTCGGCTGCTAGTCCTCCTTTCATGGGGAATCTTAAGGTCCTAGATCATGTACAAGGCACCAAAGCCAGCTAAACAGTCAATAATCGATACCTAAAACTTGAATTGTACTACTTCTTACTGGCTATTACATCAACTTAGAAGCTTCATCTGTGTTCTACTATGGTGCTTTTAGAGTCTCCGCGTACCGCAGCACGTGACATAGCTTTGCAGACGATAAGTACAACCGTTTCAGAGAGAAGGGCGGCCAATGTTATGATCTGGCTTTAAGTCGATTCGATAACAAATGACGAAAACGGACGGATTTCTCAGGTTTTTACTACATATGAACACTTTTTACATTCTCCCGTGCAACTCGGCTGCTAGTCCTCCTTTCATGCAGATTCTTAAGGTCCAAGCTCATGTCCAAGGCACCAAAGCCAGCTAAAAAGTCAATAATCGATACCTAAAACTTGAAGTGTACTACTTCTTACTGGCTATTATATCAACTTAGATGCTTCATCTGTGTTCTACTATGGTGATTTTATTGTCTCCGCATACCGCAGCACGCGACATAGCTTTGCAGACGATAAGTACAACCGTTACAGAGAAAAGAGGGGCCAATTTGACGATCTGGCTTTAAGTCGATTCGATAACAAATGACGAAAACGGACGGATTTCTCAGGTTTTTACTACATATGAACTCTTTTCACATTCTCCCGTGCAACTCGGCTGCTAGTCCTCCTTTCATGCAGAATCTTAAGGTCCTAGCTCATGTCCAGATCACCAAAGCCAGCTAATAAGTCAATAATCGATACCTAAAACTTGAATTGTACTACTTCTTACTGGCTATTACATCATCTTAGAAGCTTCATCTGTGTTCTACTATGGTGATTTTATTGTCTCCGCATACCGCAGCACGCGACATAACTTTGCAGACGATAAGTACAACCGTTTCAGAGAGAAGAGCGGCCAATGTGACGATCTGGCATTAAGTCGATTCGATAACAAATGACGAAAACGGACGGATTTCTCAGGTTTCTACTACATATGAACACATTTCACATTCTCCCGTGAAACGCGGCTGCTAGTCCTCCTTTAATGCAGAATCTTAAGGTCCTACCTCATGTCCAAGGCACCAAAGCCAGCTAAAAAGTCAATAATCGATACCTAAAACTTGAATTGTACTACTTCCTAATGGCTATTACATCAACTTAGAAGCTTCATTTGTGTTCTACTATCGTGCTTTTAGTGTCTCCGCATACCGCAGCACGCGACATAGCTTTGAGGACGATAAGTACAACTGTTTCAGAGAGAGGAGCGGCCAATGTGACGTTCTGGCATTAAGTCGATTCGATAACAAATGACGAAAACGGACGGATTTCTCAGGTTTTTACTACATATGAACACTTTTCACAATCTCCCGTGCAACGCTTCTGCTAGTCCTCCTTTAATGCAGAATCTTAAGGTCCCAGCTCATGTCCAAGGCACCAAAGCCAGCTAAAAAGGCAATAATCGATACCTAAAACTTGAATTGTACTACTTCTTACTGGCTATTACATCAACTTAGAAGCTTCATCTGTGTTCTACTGTGGTGGTTTTAGTGTCTCCGCATACCGCAGCATACGACATAGCTTTGCAAACGATAAGTACAACCGTTTCAGAGAGAAGAGCGGCCAATGTGACGATCTGGCTTTAAGTCGATTCGATAACAAATGACGAAAACGGACGGATATCTCAGGTTTTTACTACATATGAACACTTTTCACATTCTCCCGTGCAACTCGGCTGCTAGTCCTCCTTTCATGCAGAATCTTAAGGTCCTAGCTCATGTCCAGATCACCAAAGCCAGCTAAAAAGTCAATAATCGATACCTAAAACTTAAGTGTACTACTTCTTACTGGCTATTATATCAACTTAGAAGCTTCATCTGTGTTCTACTATGGTGATGTTATTGTCTCCGCATACCGCAGCACGCGACATAGCTTTGCAGACGATAAGTACAACCGTTTCAGAGAAAAGAGGGGCCAATTTGACGATCTGGCTTTAAGTCGATTCGATAACAAATGACGAAAACGGACGGATTTCTAAGGTTTTTACTACATATGAACACTTTTCACATTCTCCCGTGCATCTCGGCTGCTAGTCCTCCTTTTGATGCAGAATCTTAAGGTCCTAGCTCATGTCCAGATCACCAAAGCCAGCTAAAAAGTCAATAATCGATACCTAAAACTTGAAGTGTACTACTTCTTACTGGCTATTATATCAACTTAGAAGCTTCATCTGTGTTCTACTATGGTGATTTTATTGTCTCCGCGTACCGCAGCACGCGACATAGCTTTGCAGACGATAAGTACAACCGTTTCAGAGAGAAGAGCGGCCAATGTGACGATCGGGCTTTAAGTCGATTCGATAACAAATGACGAAAACGGACGGATTTCTCAGGTTTCTACCACATATGAACACATTTCACATTCTCCCGTGCAACGCTTCTGCTAGTCCTCCTTTAATGCAGAATCTTAAGGTCACAGCTCATGTCCAAGGCACCAAAGCCAGCTAAAAAGTCAATAATCGATACCTAAAACTTGAAGTGTACTACTTCTTACTGGCTATTATATCAACTTAGAAGCTTCATCTGTTTTCTACTATGGTGATTTTATTGTCTCCGCATACCGCAGCACGCGACATAGCTTTGCAGACGATAAGTACAACCGTTTCAGAGAAAAGATGGGCCAATTTGACGATCTGGCTTTAAGTCGATTCGATAACAAATGACGAAAACGGACGGATTTCTAAGGTTTTTACTACATATGAACACTTTTCACATTCTCCCGTGCAACTCGGCTGCTAGTCCTCCTTTCATGCAGAATCTTAAAGTCCTAGCTCATGTCCAGATAACCAAAGCCAGCTAAAAAGTCAATAACCGATACCTAAAACTTGAATTGTACTACTTCTTACTGGCTATTACATCATCTTAGAAGCTTCATCTGTGTTCTACTATGGTGCTTTTAGTGTCTCCGCATACCGCAGCACGCGACATACACTCCTGGAAATGGAAAAAAGAACACATTGACACCGGTGTGTCAGACCCACCATACTTGCTCCGGACACTGCGAGAGGGCTGTACAAGCAATGATCACACGCAAGGCACAGCGGACACACCAGGAACCGCGGTGTTGGCCGTCGAATGGCGCTAGCTGCGCACCATTTGTGCACCGCCGCCGTCAGTGTCAGCCAGTTTGCCGTGGCATACGGAGCTCCATCGAAGTGTTTAACACTGGTAGCATGCCGCGACAGCGTGGACGTGAACCGTATGTGCAGTTGACGGACTTTGAGCGAGGGCGTATAGTGGGCATGCGGGAGGCCGGGTGGACGTACCGCCGAATTGCTCAACACGTGGGGCGTGAGGTCTCCACAGTACATCGATGCTGTCGCCAGTGGTCGGCGGAAGGTGCACGTGCCCGTCGACTTGGGACCGGACCGCAGCGACGCACGGATGCAGGCCAAGACCGTAGGATCCTACGCAGTGCCGTAGGGGACCGCACCGCCACTTCCCAGCAAATTAGGGACACTATTGCTCCTGGGGTATCGGCGAGGACCATTCGCAACCGTCTCCATGAAGCTGGGCTACGGTCCCGCACACCGTTAGGCCGTCTTCCGCTCACGCCCCAACATCGTGCAGCCCGCCTCCAGTGGTGTCGCGACAGGCGTGAATGGAGGGACGAATGGAGACGTGTCGTCTTCAGCGATGAGAATCGCTTCTGCCTTGGTGCCAATGATGGTCGTTTACGTGTTTGGCGCCGTGCAGGTGAGCGCCACAATGAGGACTGCATACGACCGAGGCACACAGGGCCAACACCCGGCATCATGGTGTGGGGAGCGATCTCCTACACTGGTCGTACACCTCTGGTGATCGTCGAGGGGACACTGAATAGTGCACGGTACATCCAAACCGTCATCGAACCCATCGTTCTATCATTCCTAGACCGGCAAGGGAACTTGCTGTTCCAACAGGACAATGCACGTCCGCATGTATCCCGTGCCACCCAACGTGCTCTAGAAGGTGTAAGTCAACTACCCTGGCCAGCAAGATCTCCGGATCTGTCCCCCATTGAGCATGTTTGGGACTGGATGAAGCGTCGTCTCACGCGGTCTGCACGTCCAGCACGAACGCTGGTCCAACTGAGGCGCCAGGTGGAAATGGCATGGCAAGCCGTCCCATAGGACTACATCCAGCATTTCTACGATCGTCTCCATGGGAGAACAGCAGCCTTCATTGCTGCGAAAGGTGGATATACACTCTACTAGTGCCGACATTGTGCATGCTCTGTTGCCTGTGTCTATGTGCCTGTGGTTCTGTCAGTGTGATCATGTGATGTATCTGTCCCCAGGAATGTGTCAATAAAGTTTCCCATTCCTGGGACAATGAATTCACGGTGTTCTTATTTCAATTTCCAGGAGTGTAGCTTTCCAGACGATAAGTACAACCGTTTCAGAGAGAAGAGCGGCCAATGTGACCATCTAGCTTTAAGTCGATTCGATAACAAATGACGAAAACGGACGGATATCTCAGGTTTTTACTACATATGAACTCTTTTCACATTCTCCCGTGAAACGCGGCTGCTAGTCCTCCTTTAATGCAGAATCTTAAGGTCCTAGCTCATGTCCAAGGCACCAAAGCCAGCTAAAAAGTCAATAATCGATACCTAAAACTTGAAGTGTACTACTTCTTACTGGCTATTATATCAACTTAGATGCTTCATCTGTGTTCTACTATGGTGATTTTATTGTCTCCGCATACCGCAGCACGCGACATAGCTTTGCAGACGATAAGTACAACCGTTACAGAGAAAAGAGGGGCCAATTTGACGATCTGGCTTTAAGTCGATTCGATAACAAATGACGAAAACGGACGGATTTCTCAGGTTTTTACTACATATGAACTCTTTTCACATTCTCCCGTGCAACTCGGCTGCTAGTCCTCCTTTCATGCAGAATCTTAAGGTCCTAGCTCATGTCCAGATCACCAAAGCCAGCTAATAAGTCAATAATCGATACCTAAAACTTGAATTGTACTACTTCTTACTGGCTATTACATCATCTTAGAAGCTTCATCTGTGTTCTACTATGGTGATTTTATTGTCTCCGCATACCGCAGCACGCGACATAACTTTGCAGACGATAAGTACAACCGTTTCAGAGAGAAGAGCGGCCAATGTGACGATCTGGCATTAAGTCGATTCGATAACAAATGACGAAAACGGACGGATTTCTCAGGTTTCTACTACATATGAACACATTTCACATTCTCCCGTGAAACGCGGCTGCTAGTCCTCCTTTAATGCAGAATCTTAAGGTCCTACCTCATGTCCAAGGCACCAAAGCCAGCTAAAAAGTCAATAATCACTACCTAAATATTGAATCGTACTACTTCTTACTGGCTATTACATCAACTTAGAAGCTTCATCTGTGTTCTATTGTGGTGGTTTTAGTGTCTCCACATACCGCAGCATACGACATAGCTTTGCAGACGATAAGTACAACCGTTTCAGAGAGAAGAGCGGCCAATGTGACGATCGGGCTTTAAGTCGATTCGATAACAAATGACGAAAACTGACGGATTTCTCAGGTTTTTACTACATATGAACACGTTTCACATTCTCCCGTGCAACTCGGCTGCTAGTCCTCCTTTCATGGAGTATCTTAAGGTCCTAGATCATGTACAAGGCACCAAAGCCAGCTAAACAGTCAATAATCGATACCTAAAACTTGAATTGTACTACTTCTTACTGGCTATTACATCAACTTAGAAGCTTCATCTGTGTTCTACTGTGGTGGTTTTAGTGTCTCCGCATACCGCAGCATACGACATAGCTTTGCAAACGATAAGTACAACCGTTTCAGAGAGAAGAGCGGCCAATGTGACGATCTGGCTTTAAGTCGATTCGATAACAAATGACGAAAACGGACGGATATCTCAGGTTTTTACTACATATGAACACTTTTCACATTCTCCCGTGCAACTCGGCTGCTAGTCCTCCTTTCATGCAGAATCTTAAGGTCCTAGCTCATGTCCAGATCACCAAAGCCAGCTAAAAAGTCAATAATCGATACCTAAAACTTAAGTGTACTACTTCTTACTGGCTATTATATCAACTTAGAAGCTTCATCTGTGTTCTACTATGGTGATGTTATTGTCTCCGCATACCGCAGCACGCGACATAGCTTTGCAGACGATAAGTACAACCGTTTCAGAGAAAAGAGGGGCCAATTTGACGATCTGGCTTTAAGTCGATTCGATAACAAATGACGAAAACGGACGGATTTCTAAGGTTTTTACTACATATGAACACTTTTCACATTCTCCCGTGCATCTCGGCTGCTAGTCCTCCTTTTGATGCAGAATCTTAAGGTCCTAGCTCATGTCCAGATCACCAAAGCCAGCTAAAAAGTCAATAATCGATACCTAAAACTTGAAGTGTACTACTTCTTACTGGCTATTATATCAACTTAGAAGCTTCATCTGTGTTCTACTATGGTGATTTTATTGTCTCCGCGTACCGCAGCACGCGACATAGCTTTGCAGACGATAAGTACAACCGTTTCAGAGAGAAGAGCGGCCAATGTGACGATCGGGCTTTAAGTCGATTCGATAACAAATGACGAAAACGGACGGATTTCTCAGGTTTCTACCACATATGAACACATTTCACATTCTCCCGTGCAACGCTTCTGCTAGTCCTCCTTTAATGCAGAATCTTAAGGTCACAGCTCATGTCCAAGGCACCAAAGCCAGCTAAAAAGTCAATAATCGATACCTAAAACTTGAAGTGTACTACTTCTTACTGGCTATTATATCAACTTAGAAGCTTCATCTGTTTTCTACTATGGTGATTTTATTGTCTCCGCATACCGCAGCACGCGACATAGCTTTGCAGACGATAAGTACAACCGTTTCAGAGAAAAGATGGGCCAATTTGACGATCTGGCTTTAAGTCGATTCGATAACAAATGACGAAAACGGACGGATTTCTAAGGTTTTTACTACATATGAACACTTTTCACATTCTCCCGTGCAACTCGGCTGCTAGTCCTCCTTTCATGCAGAATCTTAAAGTCCTAGCTCATGTCCAGATAACCAAAGCCAGCTAAAAAGTCAATAACCGATACCTAAAACTTGAATTGTACTACTTCTTACTGGCTATTACATCATCTTAGAAGCTTCATCTGTGTTCTACTATGGTGCTTTTAGTGTCTCCGCATACCGCAGCACGCGACATACACTCCTGGAAATGGAAAAAAGAACACATTGACACCGGTGTGTCAGACCCACCATACTTGCTCCGGACACTGCGAGAGGGCTGTACAAGCAATGATCACACGCAAGGCACAGCGGACACACCAGGAACCGCGGTGTTGGCCGTCGAATGGCGCTAGCTGCGCACCATTTGTGCACCGCCGCCGTCAGTGTCAGCCAGTTTGCCGTGGCATACGGAGCTCCATCGAAGTGTTTAACACTGGTAGCATGCCGCGACAGCGTGGACGTGAACCGTATGTGCAGTTGACGGACTTTGAGCGAGGGCGTATAGTGGGCATGCGGGAGGCCGGGTGGACGTACCGCCGAATTGCTCAACACGTGGGGCGTGAGGTCTCCACAGTACATCGATGCTGTCGCCAGTGGTCGGCGGAAGGTGCACGTGCCCGTCGACTTGGGACCGGACCGCAGCGACGCACGGATGCACGCCAAGACCGTAGGATCCTACGCAGTGCCGTAGCGGACCGCACCGCCACTTCCCAGCAAATTAGGGACACTATTGCTCCTGGGGTATCGGCGAGGACCATTCGCAACCGTCTCCATGAAGCTGGGCTACGGTCCCGCACACCGTTAGGCCGTCTTCCGCTCACGCCCCAACATCGTGCAGCCCGCCTCCAGTGGTGTCGCGACAGGCGTGAATGGAGGGACGAATGGAGACGTGTCGTCTTCAGCGATGAGAATCGCTTCTGCCTTGGTGCCAATGATGGTCGTTTACGTGTTTGGCGCCGTGCAGGTGAGCGCCACAATGAGGACTGCATACGACCGAGGCACACAGGGCCAACACCCGGCATCATGGTGTGGGGAGCGATCTCCTACACTGGTCGTACACCTCTGGTGATCGTCGAGGGGACACTGAATAGTGCACGGTACATCCAAACCGTCATCGAACCCATCGTTCTATCATTCCTAGACCGGCAAGGGAACTTGCTGTTCCAACAGGACAATGCACGTCCGCATGTATCCCGTGCCACCCAACGTGCTCTAGAAGGTGTAAGTCAACTACCCTGGCCAGCAAGATCTCCGGATCTGTCCCCCATTGAGCATGTTTGGGACTGGATGAAGCGTCGTCTCACGCGGTCTGCACGTCCAGCACGAACGCTGGTCCAACTGAGGCGCCAGGTGGAAATGGCATGGCAAGCCGTCCCATAGGACTACATCCAGCATTTCTACGATCGTCTCCATGGGAGAACAGCAGCCTTCATTGCTGCGAAAGGTGGATATACACTCTACTAGTGCCGACATTGTGCATGCTCTGTTGCCTGTGTCTATGTGCCTGTGGTTCTGTCAGTGTGATCATGTGATGTATCTGTCCCCAGGAATGTGTCAATAAAGTTTCCCATTCCTGGGACAATGAATTCACGGTGTTCTTATTTCAATTTCCAGGAGTGTGGCTTTCCAGACGATAAGTACAACCGTTTCAGAGAGAAGAGCGGCCAATGTGACCATCTAGCTTTAAGTCGATTCGATAACAAATGACGAAAACGGACGGATATCTCAGGTTTTTACTACATATGAACTCTTTTCACATTCTCCCGTGAAACGCGGCTGCTAGTCCTCCTTTAATGCAGAATCTTAAGGTCCTAGCTCATGTCCAAGGCACCAAAGCCAGCTAAAAAGTCAATAATCGATACCTAAAACTTGAAGTGTACTACTTCTTACTGGCTATTATATCAACTTAGATGCTTCATCTGTGTTCTACTATGGTGATTTTATTGTCTCCGCATACCGCAGCACGCGACATAGCTTTGCAGACGATAAGTACAACCGTTACAGAGAAAAGAGGGGCCAATTTGACGATCTGGCTTTAAGTCGATTCGATAACAAATGACGAAAACGGACGGATTTCTCAGGTTTTTACTACATATGAACTCTTTTCACATTCTCCCGTGCAACTCGGCTGCTAGTCCTCCTTTTGATGCTGAATCTTAAGGTCCTAGCTCATGTCCAGATCACCAAAGCCAGCTAATAAGTCAATAATCGATACCTAAAACTTGAATTGTACTACTTCTTACTGGCTATTACATCATCCTAGAAGCTTCATCTGTGTTCTACTATGGTGATTTTATTGTCTCCGCATACCGCAGCACGCGACATAACTTTGCAGACGATAAGTACAACCGTTTCAGAGAGAAGAGCGGCCAATGTGACGATCTGGCATTAAGTCGATTCGATAACAAATGACGAAAACGGACGGATTTCTCAGGTTTCTACTACATATGAACACATTTCACATTCTCCCGTGAAACGCGGCTGCTAGTCCTCCTTTAATGCAGAATCTTAAGGTCCTAGCTCATGTCCAAGGCACCAAAGCCAGCTAAAAAGTCAATAATCGATACCTAAAACTTGAATTGTACTACTTCTTAATGGCTATTACATCAACTTAGAAGCTTCATTTGTGTTCTACTATCGTGCTTTTAGTGTCTCCGCATACCGCAGCACGCGACATAGCTTTGAGGACGATAAGTACAACTGTTTCAGAGAGAGGAGCGGCCAATGTGACGTTCTGGCATTAAGTCGATTCGATAACAAATGACGAAAACGGACGGATTTCTCAGGTTTTTACTACATATGAACACTTTTCACAATCTCCCGTGCAACGCTTCTGCTAGTCCTCCTTTAATGCAGAATCTTAAGGTCCCAGCTCATGTCCAAGGCACCAAAGCCAGCTAAAAAGGCAATAATCGATACCTAAAACTTGAATTGTACTACTTCTTACTGGCTATTACATCAACTTAGAAGCTTCATCTGTGTTCTACTGTGGTGGTTTTAGTGTCTCCGCATACCGCAGCATACGACATAGCTTTGCAAACGATAAGTACAACCGTTTCAGAGAGAAGAGCGGCCAATGTGACGATCTGGCTTTAAGTCGATTCGATAACAAATGACGAAAACGGACGGATATCTCAGGTTTTTACTACATATGAACACTTTTCACATTCTCCCGTGCAACTCGGCTGCTAGTCCTCCTTTCATGCAGAATCTTAAGGTCCTAGCTCATGTCCAGATCACCAAAGCCAGCTAAAAAGTCAATAATCGATACCTAAAACTTAAGTGTACTACTTCTTACTGGCTATTACATCAACTTAGAAGCTTCATCTGTGTTCTACTATGGTGATGTTATTGTCTCCGCATACCGCAGCACGCGACATAGCTTTGCAGACGATAAGTACAACCGTTTCAGAGAGAAGAGCGGCCAATGTGACGATCTGGCTTTAAGTCGATTCGATATCAAATGACGAAAACGGACGGATTTCTCAGGTTTTTACTACATATGAACACTTTTTACATTCTCCCGTGCAACTCGGCTGCTAGTCCTCCTTTCATGCAGATTCTTAAGGTCCTAGCTCATGTCCAAGGCACCAAAGACAGCTAAAAAGGCAATAATCGATACTTAAAACTTGAATTGCACTACTTCTTACTGGCTATTACATCAACTTAGAAGCTTCATCAGTGTTCTACTATGGTGCTTTTAGTGTCTCCGCATACCGCAGCACGCGACATAGCTTTGCAGACGATAAGTACAACCGTTTCAGAGGGAAGAGCGGCCATTTTGACGATCGGGCTTTAAGTCGATTCGATAACAAATGACGAAAACGGACGGATTTCTCAGGTTTTTACTACATATGAACACTTTTCACATTGTCCCGTGCAACTCGGCTGCTAGTCCTCCTTTCATGCAGAATCTTAATGTCCTAGCTCATGTCCAAGGCACCAAAGCCAGCTAAAAAGTCAATAATCACTACCTAAATATTGAATCGTACTACTTCTTACTGGCTATTACATCAACTTAGAAGCTTCATCTGTGTTCTATTGTGGTGGTTTTAGTGTCTCCACATACCGCAGCATACGACATAGCTTTGCAGACGATAAGTACAACCGTTTCAGAGAGAAGAGCGGCCAATGTGACGATCGGGCTTTAAGTCGATTCGATAACAAATGACGAAAACTGACGGATTTCTCAGGTTTTTACTACATATGAACACGTTTCACATTCTCCCGTGCAACTCGGCTGCTAGTCCTCCTTTCATGGAGTATCTTAAGGTCCTAGATCATGTACAAGGCACCAAAGCCAGCTAAACAGTCAATAATCGATACCTAAAACTTGAATTGTACTACTTCTTACTGGCTATTACATCAACTTAGAAGCTTCATCTGTGTTCTACTATGGTGCTTTTAGAGTCTCCGCGTACCGCAGCACGTGAAATACCTTTGCAGACGATAAGTACAACCGTTTCAGAGAGAAGAGCGGCCAATGTTATGATCTGGCTTTAAGTCGATTCGATAACAAATGACGAAAACGGACGGATTTCTCAGGTTTTTACTACATATGAACACTTTTTACATTCTCCCGTGCAACTCGGCTGCTAGTCCTCCTTTCATGCAGATTCTTAAGGTCCAAGCTCATGTCCAAGGCACCAAAGCCAGCTAAAAAGTCAATAACTGATACCTAAAACTTGAATTGTACTACTTCTTACTGGCTATTACATCAACTTAGAAGCTTCATCTGTGTTCTACTATGGTGCTTTTAGTGTCTCCGCACACCGCAGCACGCGACATAGCTTTGCAGACGATAAGTACAACCGTTTCAGAGAAAAGAGGGGCCAATGTGACGATCTGGCTTTAAGTCGATTCGATAACAAATGATGAAAACGGACAGGTTTCTCAGGTTTTTACTACATATGAACACTTTTCACACTCTCCCGTGCAGCTCGGCTGCTAGTCCTCCTTTCATGCAGAATCTTAAGGTCCTAGCTCATGTCCAAGGCACCAAAGCCAGCTAAGAAGTCAATAATTAATACATAAAACTTGAATTGTACTACTTCTTACTGGCTATTACATCAACTTAGAAGCTTCATCTGTGTTCTACTATGGTGCTTTTACAGTCTCCGCATACCGCAGCACGCGACGTAGCTTTGCAGACGATAAGTACAACCGTTTCAGAGAGAAGAGCGGCCAATGTGATGATCTGGCTTTAAGTCGATTCGATAACAAATGACGAAAACGGACGGATTTCTCAGGTTTTAACTACATATGAACACTTTTCACATTCTCCCGTGCAACTCGGCTGCTAGTTCTCCTTTCATGCAGAATCTTAAGGTCCTAGGTCATGTCCAAGCCACCAAAGCCGGCCAAAAGGGTATAATCGATAACTAAAACTTGAATTGTACTACTTCTTACTGGCTATTACTTCAACTTAGAAGCTTCTTCTGTGTTCTACTATATTGCTTTTAGTGTCTCCACATACCGCAGCACGCGACATAGCTTTGCAGACGATAAGTACAACCGTTTCAGAGGGAAGGGCGGCCATTGTGACGATCGGGCTTTAAGTCGATTCGATAACAAATGACGAAAACGGACGGATTTCTCAGGTTTTTACTACATATGAACACTTTTCACATTGTCCCGTGCAACTCGGCTGCTAGTCCTCCTTTCATGCAGAATCTTAAGGTCCTAGCTCATGTCCAAGGCACCAAAGCCAGCTAAAAAGTCAATAATCAGTACCTAAAACTTGAATTTTACTACTTCTTACTTGCTATTACATTTACTTAAAAACTTCATCTGTGTTCTACTATGGTGCTTTTCGTGTCTCCGCATACCGCAGCACGCGACATAGCTTTGCAGACGATAAGTACAACCGTTTCAGAGAGAAGAGCGGCCAATGTGACGATCGGGCTTTAAGTCGATTCGATAACAAATGACGAAAACGGACGGATTTCTCAGGTTTCTACTACATATGAACACGTTTCACATTGTCCCGTGCAACTCGGCTGCTAGTCCTCCTTTCATGCAGATTCTTAAGGTCCTAGCTCATTTCCAAGGCACCAAAACCAGCTAAAAAGTCAATAATCAATACCTAAAAATTGAATTGTACTACTTCTTACTGGCTATCACATCAACTTAGAAGCTTCATCTGTGTTCTACTGTGGTGGTTTTAGTGTCTCCACATACCGCAGCATACGACATAGCTTTGCAGACGATAAGTACAACCGTTTCAGAGAGAAGAGCGGCCAGTGTGACGATCGGGCTTTAAGTCGATTCGATAACAAATGACGAAAACGGACGGATTTCTCAGGTTTTTACTACATATGAACACATTTCACATTCTCCCGTGAAACGCCGCTGCTAGTCCTCCATTCATGCAGAATCTTAAGGTCCTAGCTCATGTCCAAGGCAGCAAAGCCAGCTAAAAAGTAAATAATCAGTACCTAAAACTTGAATTGTACTTCTTCTTACTGGCTATTACATCAACTTAGAAGCTTCATCTGTGTTCTACTATGGTGCTTTTAGTGTCTCCGCATACCGCAGCACGCGACATAGCTTTGCAGACGATAAGTACAACCGTTTCAGGGATAAGAGCGGTCAAGTGACGATCTGGCTTTAAGTCGATTCGATAACAAATGACGAAAACTGACGGATTTCTCAGGTTTTTACTACATATGAACACGTTTCACATTCTCCCGTGCAACTCGGCAGCTAGTCCTCCTTTCATGGGGAATCTTAAGGTCCTAGATCATGTCCAAGGCACCAAAGCCAGCTAAACAGTCAATAATCGATACCTAAAACTTGAATTGTACTACTTCTTACTGGTTATTACATCAACTTAGAAGCTTCATCTGTGTTCTACTATGGTGCTTTTAGAGTCTCCGCGTACCGCAGCACGCGAAATAGCTTTGCAGACGATAAGTACAACCGTTTCAGAGAGAAGAGGGGCCAATGTGACGATCTGGCTTTAAGTCGATTCGATAACAAATGATGAAAACGGACAGGTTTCTCAGGTTTTTACTACATATGAACACTTTTCACACTCTCCCGTGCAGCTCGGCTGCTAGTCCTCCTTTCATGCAGAATCTTAAGGTCCTAGCTCATGTCCAAGGCACCAAAGCCAGCTAAGAAGTCAATAATTAATACATAAAACTTGAATTGTACTACTTCTTACTGGCTATTACATCAACTTAGAAGCTTCATCTGTGTTCTACTATGGTGCTTTTACAGTCTCCGCATACCGCAGCACGCGACGTAGCTTTGCAGACGATAAGTACAACCGTTTCAGAGAGAAGAGCGGCCAATGTGATGATCTGGCTTTAAGTCGATTCGATAACAAATGACGAAAACGGACGGATTTCTCAGGTTTTAACTACATATGAACACTTTTCACATTCTCCCGTGCAACTCGGCTGCTAGTTCTCCTTTCATGCAGAATCTTAAGGTCCTAGGTCATGTCCAAGCCACCAAAGCCGGCCAAAAGGGTATAATCGATAACTAAAACTTGAATTGTACTACTTCTTACTGGCTATTACTTCAACTTAGAAGCTTCTTCTGTGTTCTACTATATTGCTTTTAGTGTCTCCACATACCGCAGCACGCGACATAGCTTTGCAGACGATAAGTACAACCGTTTCAGAGGGAAGGGCGGCCATTGTGACGATCGGGCTTTAAGTCGATTCGATAACAAATGACGAAAACGGACGGATTTCTCAGGTTTTTACTACATATGAACACTTTTCACATTGTCCCGTGCAACTCGGCTGCTAGTCCTCCTTTCATGCAGAATCTTAAGGTCCTAGCTCATGTCCAAGGCACCAAAGCCAGCTAAAAAGTCAATAATCAGTACCTAAAATTTGAATTTTACTACTTCTTACTTGCTATTACATTTACTTAAAAACTTCATCTGTGTTCTACTATGGTGCTTTTCGTGTCTCCGCATACCGCAGCACGCGACATAGCTTTGCAGACGATAAGTACAACCGTTTCAGAGAGAAGAGCGGCCAATGTGACGATCGGGCTTTAAGTCGATTCGATAACAAATGACGAAAACGGACGGATTTCTCAGGTTTCTACTACATATGAACACGTTTCACATTGTCCCGTGCAACTCGGCTGCTAGTCCTCCTTTCATGCAGATTCTTAAGGTCCTAGCTCATTTCCAAGGCACCAAAACCAGCTAAAAAGTCAATAATCAATACCTAAAAATTGAATTGTACTACTTCTTACTGGCTATCACATCAACTTAGAAGCTTCATCTGTGTTCTACTGTGGTGGTTTTAGTGTCTCCACATACCGCAGCATACGACATAGCTTTGCAGACGATAAGTACAACTGTTTCAGAGAGAAGAGCGGCCAATGTGATGATCGGGCTTTAAGTCGATTCGATAACAAATGACGAAAACGGACGGATTTCTCAGGTTTTTACTACATATGAACACATTTCACATTCTCCCGTGAAACGCTGCTGCTAGTCCTCCATTCATGCAGAATCTTAAGGTCCTAGCTCATGTCCAAGGCAGCAAAGCCAGCTAAAAAGTAAATAATCAGTACCTAAAACTTGAATTGTACTTCTTCTTACTGGCTATTACATCAACTTAGAAGCTTCATCTGTGTTCTACTATGGTGCTTTTAGTGTCTCCGCATACCGCAGCACGCGACATAGCTTTGCAGACGATAAGTACAACCGTTTCAGGGATAAGAGCGGCCAAGTGACGATCTGGCTTTAAGTCGATTCGATAACAAATGACGAAAACTGACGGATTTCTCAGGTTTTTACTACATATGAACACGTTTCACATTCTCCCGTGCAACTCGGCAGCTAGTCCTCCTTTCATGGGGAATCTTAAGGTCCTAGATCATGTCCAAGGCACCAAAGCCAGCTAAACAGTCAATAATCGATACCTAAAACTTGAATTGTACTACTTCTTACTGGTTATTACATCAACTTAGAAGCTTCATCTGTGTTCTACTATGGTGCTTTTAGAGTCTCCGCGTACCGCAGCACGCGAAATAGCTTTGCAGACGATAAGTACAACCGTTTCAGAGAGAAGAGCGGCCAATGTGACGATCGGGCTTTAAGTCGATTCGATAACAAATGACGAAAACGGACGGATTTCTCAGGTTTTTACTACATATGAACACTTTTCACCTTCTCCCGTGCAACTCGGCTGCTAGTCCTCCTTTCATGCAGATTCTTAAGGTCCTAGCTCATTTCCAAGGCACCAAAACCAGCTAAGAAGTCAATAACCAATACCTAAAAATTGAATTGTACTACTTCTTACTGGCTATCACATCAACTTAGAAGCTTCATCTGTGTTCTATTGTGGTGGTTTTAGTGTCTCCACATACCGCAGCATACGACATAGCTTTGCAGACGATAAGTACAACCGTTTCAGAGAGAAGAGCGGCCAATGTGCCGATCGGGCTTTAAGTCGATTCGATAACAAATGACGAAAACGGACGGATTTCTCAGGTTTTTACTACATATGAACACATTTCACATTCTCCCGTGAAACGCTGCTGCTAGTCCTCCATTCATGCAGAATCTTAAGGTCCTAGCTCATGTCCAAGGCAGCAAAGCCAGCTAAAAAGTAAATAATCTGTACCTAAAACTTGAATTGTACTACTTCTTACTGGCTATTACATCAACTTAGAAGCTTCATCTGTATTCTACTATGGTGCTTTTAGTGTCTCCGCATACCGTAGCACGTGACATAGCTTTGCAGACGATAAGTACAACCGTTTCAGGGATAAGAGCGGCCAAGTGAGGATCTGGCTTTAAGTCGATTCGATAACAAATGACGAAAACTGACGGATTTCTCAGGTTTTTACTACATAAGAACACGTTTCACATTCTCCCGTGCAACTCGGCAGCCAGTCCTCCTTTCATGGGGAATCTTAAGGTCCTAGATCATGTCCAAGGCACCAAAGCCAGCTAAACAGTCAATAATCGATACCTAAAACTTGCATTGTACTACTTCTTACTGGGTATTACATCAACTTAGAAGCTTCATCTGTGTTCTACTGTGGTGGTTTTAGTGTCTCCGCATACCGCAGCATACGACATAGCTTTGCAAACGATAAGTACAACCGTTTCAGAGAGAAGAGCGGCCAATGTGACGATCGGGCTTTAAGTCGATTCGATAACAAATGACTAAAACGAACGGATTTCTCAGGTTTCTACTACATATGAATACATTTCACATTCTCCCGTGCAACGCGGCTGCTAGTCCTCCTTCTATGCAGAATCTTAAGGTCCTAGCTCATGTCCAAGGCACCAAAGCCAGCTAAAAAGTCAATAATCGATACCTAAAACTTAAATTGTACTACTTCTTACTGGCTATTACATCAACTTAGAAGCTTCATCTGTGTTCTACTATAGTGCTTTGAGAGTCTCCGCATACCGCAGCATGCGACATAGCTTTGCAGACCATAAGTACAACCGTTTCAGAGAGAAGAGCGGCCAATGTGACGATCTGGCTTTTAAGTCGATTCGATAACAAATGACGAAAACGGACGGATTTCTCAGGTTTTTACTACATATGAACACTTTTCACATTCTCCCGTGCAACTCGGCTGCTAGTCCTCCTTTCATGCTGAATCTTAAGGTCCTAGCTCATGTCCAAAGCACCAAAGCCAGCTAATAAGTCAATAATCGATACCTAAAACTTGAATTGTACTATATTTTACTGGCTATTACATCAACTTAGAAGCTTCATCTGTGTTCTACTATGGTGCTTTTAGTGTCTCCGCATACCGCAGCGCGCGACACAGCTTTGAAGACGATACGTACAACCGTTTCAGAGAGAAGAGCGGCCAATGTAACGATCTGGCTTTAAGTCGATTCGATAACAAATGACGAAAACGGACGGATTTCTCAGGTTTTTACTACATATGAACACTTTTTACATTCTCCCGTGTAACTCGGCTGCTAGTCCTCCTTTCATGCAGATTTTTAAGGTCCTAGCTCATGTCCAAGGCACCAAGGCCAGCTAAAAAGTCAATAATCAATACCTAAAACTTGAATTGCACTACTTCTTACTGGGTATTACATCAACTTAGAAGCTTCATCTGTGTTCTTCTGTGGTGGTTTTAGTGTCTCCGCATACCGCAGCATACGACATAGCTTTGCAAACGATAAGTACAAGCGTTTCAGAGAGAAGAGCGGCCAATGTGACGATCGGGCTTTAAGTCGATTCCATAACAAATGACGAAAACGAACGGATTTCTCAGGTTTCTACTACATATGAATACATTTCACATTCTCCCGTGCAACGCGGCTGCTAGTCCTCCTCCTATGCAGAATCTTAAGGTCCTAGCTCATGTCCAAGGCACCAAAGCCAGCTAAAAAGTCAATAATCGATACCTAAAACTTGAATTGTACTACTTCTTACTGGATATTACATCAACTTAGAAGCTTCATCTGTGTTCTACTATGGTGCTTTTAGTGTCTCCGCACACCGCAGCACGCGACATAGCTTTGCAGACGATAAGTACAACCGTTTCAGAGAAAAGAGGGGCCAATGTGACGATCTGGCTTTAAGTCGATTCGATAACAAATGACGAAAACGGACGGATTTCTCAGGTTTTTACTACATATGAACACTTTTCACATTCTCCCGTGCAACTCGGCTGCTAGTCCTCCTTTCATGCAGAATCTTAAGGTCGTAGCTCATGTCCAAGGCACCAAAGCCAGCTAAAAAGTCAATAATCGATACCTAAAACTTGAATTGTACTACTTCTTACTGGCTATTACATCAACTTAGAAGCTTCATCTGTGTTCTAATATGGTGCTTTTAGTGTCTCCGCACACCGCAGCACGCTACATAGCTTTGCAGACGATAAGTACAACCGTTTCAGAGAGAAGAGCAGCCAATGTGACGATCTGGCTTTAAGTAGATTGGATAACAAATGACGAAAACGGACGGATTTCTCAGGTTTTTACTACATATGAACACTTTTCACATTCTCCCGTGCAACTCGGCTGCTAGTCCTCCTTTTGATGCAGAATCTTAAGGTCCTAGCTCATGTCCAAGGCACCAAAGCCAGCTAAAAAATCAATAATCGATACCTAAAACTTGAATTGTACTACTTCTTACTGGCTATTACATCAACTTAGAAGTTTTATCTGTGTTCTACTATGGTGCTTTTAGTGTCTCCGCATACCGCAGCACGCGACATAGCTTTGAAGACGATACGTACAACCGTTTCAGAGAGAAGAGCGGCCAATGTGACGATCTGGCTTTAAGTCGATTCGATAACAAATGACGAAAACGGACGGATTTCTCAGGTTTTTACTACATATGAACACTTTTCACATTGTCCCGTGCAACTCGGCTGCTAGTCCTCCTTTCATACAGAATCTTAATGTCCTAGCTCATGTCCAAGGCACCAAAGCCAGCTAAAAAGTCAATAATCACTACCTAAAACTTGAATCGTACTACTTCTTACTGGCTATTACATCAACTTAGAAGCTTCATCTGTGTTCTATTGTGGTGGTTTTAGTGTCTCCACATACCGCAGCATACGACATAGCTTTGCAGACGATAAGTACAACCGTTTCAGAGAGAAGAGCGGCCAATGTGACGATCGGGCTTTAAGTCGATTCGATAACAAATGACGAAAACTGACGGATTTCTCAGGTTTTTACTACTTATGAACACGTTTCACATTCTCCCGTGCAACTCGGCTGCTAGTCCTCCTTTCATGGAGAATCTTAAGGTCCTAGATCATGTACAAGGCACCAAAGCCAGCTAAACAGTCAATAATCGATACCTAAAACTTGAATTGTACTACTTCTTACTGGCTATTACATCAACTTAGAAGCTTCATCCGTGTTCTACTATGGTGCTTTTAGAGTCTCCGCGTACCGCAGCACGTGAAATAGCTTTGCAGACGATAAGTACAACCGTTTCAGAGAGAAGAGCGGCCAATGTTACGATCTGGCTTTAAGTCGATTCGATAACAAATGACGAAAACGGACGGATTTCTCAGGTTTTTACTACATATGAACACTTTTTACATTCTCCCGTGCAACTCGGCTGCTAGTCCTCCTTTCCTGCAGATCCTTAAGGTCCAAGCTCATGTCCAAGGCACCAAAGCCAGCTAAAAAGTCAATAATCGATACCTAAAACTTCAATTGTACTAATTCTTACTGGCTATTACATCAACTTAGAAGCTTCATCTGTGTTCTACTGTGGTGGTTTTAGTGTCTCCGCATACCGCAGCATACGACATAGCTTTGCAAACGATAGGTACAACCGTTTCAGAGAGAAGAGCGGCCAATGTGACGATCAGGCTTTAAGTCGATTCGATAACAAATGACGAAAACGGACGGATTTCTCAGGTTTCTACTACATATGAACACGTTTCACATTCTCCCGTGCAACGCGTTTGCTAGTCCACCTTCTATGCAGAATCTTAAGGTCCTAGCTCATGTCCAAGGCACCAAAGCCAGCTAAAAAGTCAATAACTGATACCTAAAACTTGAATTGTACTACTTCTTACTGGCTATTACATCATCTTAGGAGCTTCATCTGTGTTCTACTATGGCGCTTTTAGTGTTTCCGAATACCGCAGTACGCGACATAGCTTTGCAGACGATAAGTACAACCGTTTCAGAGCGAAGAGCGGCCAATGTGACGATCGGGCTTTAAGTCGATTCCATAACAAATGACGAAAACGAAATTATTTCTCAGGTTTCTACTACATATGAATACATTTCACATTCTCCCGTGCAACGCGGCTGCTAGTCCTCCTCCTATGCAGAATCTTAAGGTCCTAGCTCATGTCCAAGGCACCAAAGCCAGCTAAAAAGTCAATAATCGATACCTAAAACTTGAATTGTACTACTTCTTACTGGATATTACATCAACTTAGAAGCTTCATCTGTGTTCTACTATGGTGCTTTTAGTGTCTCCGCACACCGCAGCACGCGACATAGCTTTGCAGACGATAAGTACAACCGTTTCAGAGAAAAGAGGGGCCAATGTGACGATCTGGCTTTAAGTCGATTCGATAACAAATGACGAAAACGGACGGATTTCTCAGGTTTTTACTACATATGAACACTTTTCACATTCTCCCGTGCAACTCGGCTGCTAGTCCTCCTTTCATGCTGAATCTTAAGGTCCTAGCTCATGTCCAAGGCACCAAAGCCAGCTAAAAAGTCAATAATCGATACCTAAAACTTAAATTGTACTACTTCTTACTGGCTATTACATCAACTTAGAAGCTTCATCTGTGTTCTACTATGGTGCTTTTAGTGTCTCCGCATACCGCAGCACGCGACACAGCTTTGAAGACGATACGTACAACCGTTTCAGAGAGAAGAGCGGCCAATGTAACGATCTGGCTTTAAGTCGATTCGATAACAAATGACGAAAACGGACGGATTTCTCAGGTTTTTACTACATATGAACACTTTTCACATTGTCCCGTGCAACTCGGCTGCTAGTCCTCGTTTCATGCAGAATCTTAATGTCCTAGCTCATGTCCAAGGCACCAAAGCCAGCTAAAAAGTCAATAATCACTACCTAAAACTTGAATCGTACTACTTCTTACTGGCTATTACATCAACTTAGAAGCTTCATCTGTGTTCTATTGTGGTGGTTTTAGTGTCTCCACATACCGCAGCATACGACATAGCTTTGCAGACGATAAGTACAACCGTTTCAGAGAGAAGAGCGGCCAATGTGACGATCGGGCTTTAAGTCGATTCGATAACAAATGACGAAAACTGACGGATTTCTCAGGTTTTTACTACATATGAACACGTTTCACATTCTCCCGTGCAACTCGGCTGCTAGTCCTCCTTTCATGGAGAATCTTAAGGTCCTAGATCATGTACAAGGCACCAAAGCCAGCTAAAAAGTCAATAATCGATACCTAAAACTTGAATTGTACTAATTCTTACTGGCTATTACATCAACTTAGAAGCTTCATCTGTGTTCTACTGTGGTGGTTTTAGTGTCTCCGCATACCGCAGCATACGACATAGCTTTGCAAACGATAGGTACAACCGTTTCAGAGAGAAGAGCGGCCAATGTGACGATCAGGCTTTAAGTCGATTCGATAACAAATGACGAAAACGGACGGATTTCTCAGGTTTCTACTACATATGAACACGTTTCACATTCTCCCGTGCAACGCGGTTGCTAGTTCTCCTTTCATGCAGAATCTTAAGGTCCTAGGTCATGTCCAAGCCACCAAAGCCGGCCAAAAGGGTATAATCGATAACTAAAACTTGAATTGTACTACTTCTTACTGGCTACTACTTCAACTTAGAAGCTTCTTCTGTGTTCTACTATATTGCTTTTAGTGTCTCCACATACCGCAGCACGCGACATAGCTTTGCAGACGATAAGTTCAACCGTTTCAGAGGGAAGGGCGGCCATTGTGACGATCGGGCTTTAAGTCGATTCGATAACAAATGACGAAAACGGACGGATTTCTCAGGTTTTTACTACATATGAACACTTTTCACATTGTCCCGTGCAACTCGGCTGCTAGTCCTCCTTTCATGCAGAATCTTAAGGTCCTAGCTCATGTCCCAGGCACCAAAGCCAGCTAAAAAGTCAATATTCAGTACCTAAAACTTGAATTTTACTACTTCTTACTTGCTATTACATTTACTTAAAAGCTTCATCTGTGTTCTACTATGGTGCTTTTCGTGTCTCCGCATACCGCAGCACGCGACATAGCTTTGCAGACGATAAGTACAACCGTTTCAGAGAGGCGAGCGGCCAATGTGACGATCGGGCTTTAAGTCGATTCGATAACAAATGACGAAAACGGACGGATTTCTCAGGTTTCTACTACATATGAACACGTTTCACATTGTCCCGTGCAACTCGGCTGCTAGTCCTCTTTTCATGCAGAATCTTAATGTCCTAGCTCATGTCCAAGGCACCAAAGAGAGCTAAAAAGTCAATAATCACTACTTAAAACTTGAATTGTACTACTTCTTACTGGCTATTACATCAACTTAGAAGCTTCATCTGTGTTCTACTTTGGTGCTTTTAGTGTCTCCGCATACCGCAGCACGCGACATAGCTTTGCAGACGATAAGTACAACCGTTTCAGAGAGAAGAGCGGCCAATGTGACGATCGGGCTTTAAGTCGATTCGATAACAAATGACGAAAACGGACGGATTTCTCAGGTTTTTACTACATATGAACACTTTTCACATTCTCCCGTGCAACTCGGCTGCTAGTCCTCCTTTCATGCAGATTCTTAAGGTCCTAGCTCATTTCCAAGGCACCAAAACCAGCTAAAAAGTCAATAATCAATACCTAAAAATTGAATTGTACTACTTCTTACTGGCTATTACATCAACTTAGAAGCTTCATCTGTGTTCTACTGTGGTGGTTTTAGTGTCTCCACATACCGCAGCATACGACATAGCTTTGCAGACGATAAGTACAACCGTTTCAGAGAGAAGAGCGGCCAATGTGACGATCGGGCTTTAAGTCGATTCGATAACAAATGACGAAAACGGACGGATTTCTCAGGTTTTTACTACATATGAACACATTTCACATTCTCCCGTGAAACGCTGCTGCTAGTCCTCCATTCATGCAGAATCTTAAGGTCCTAGCTCATGTCCAAGGCAGCAAAGCCAGCTAAAAAGTAAATAATCAGTACCTAAAACTTGAATTGTACTACTTCTTACTGGCTATTACATCAACTTAGAAGCTTCATCTGTGTTCTACTATGGTGCTTTTAGTGTCTCCGCATACCGCAGCACGCGACATAGCTTTGCAGACGATAAGTACAACCGTTTCAGAGAGGCGAGCGGCCAATGTGACGATCGGGCTTTAAGTCGATTCGATAACAAATGACGAAAACGGACGGATTTCTCAGGTTTCTACTACATATGAACACGTTTCACATTGTCCCGTGCAACTCGGCTGCTAGTCCTCTTTTCATGCAGAATCTTAATGTCCTAGCTCATGTCCAAGGCACCAAAGAGAGCTAAAAAGTCAATAATCACTACTTAAAACTTGAATTGTACTACTTCTTACTGGCTATTACATCAACTTAGAAGCTTCATCTGTGTTCTACTTTGGTGCTTTTAGTGTCTCCGAATACCGCAGCACGCGACATAGCTTTGCAGACGATAAGTACAACCGTTTCAGAGAGAAGAGCGGCCAATGTGACGATCGGGCTTTAAGTCGATTCGATAACAAATGACGAAAACGGACGGATTTCTCAGGTTTTTACTACATATGAACACTTTTCACATTCTCCCGTGCAACTCGGCAGCTAGTCCTCCTTTCACGGGGAATCTTAAGGTCCTAGATCATGTCCAAGGCACCAAAGCCAGCTAAACAGTCAATAATCGATACCTAAAACTTGAATTGTACTACTTCTTACTGGTTATTACATCAACTTAGAAGCTTCATCTGTGTTCTACTATGGTGCTTTTAGAGTCTCCGCGTACCGCAGCACGCGAAATAGCTTTGCAGACGATAAGTACAGCCGTTTCAGAGAGAAGAGCGGCCAATGTGACGATCGGGCTTTAAGTCGATTCGATAACAATTGACGAAAACGGACGGATTTCTCAGGTTTTTACTACATATGAACACTTTTCACCTTCTCCCGTGCAACTCGGCTGCTAGTCCTCCTTTCATGCAGATTCTTAAGGTCCTAGCTCATTTCCAAGGCACCAAAACCAGCTAAGAAGTCAATAACCAATACCTAAAAATTGAATTGTACTACTTCTTACTGGCTATCACATCAACTTAGAAGCTTCATCTGTGTTCTATTGTGGTGGTTTTAGTGTCTCCACATACCGCAGCATACGACATAGCTTTGCAGACGATAAGTACAACCGTTTTAGAGAGAAGAGCGTCCAATGTGACGATCGGGCTTTAAGTCGATTCGATAACAAATGACGAAAACGGACGGATTTCTCAGGTTTTTACTACATATGAACACATTTCACATTCTCCCGTGAAACGCTGCTGCTAGTCCTCCATTCATGCAGAATCTTAAGGTCCTAGCTCATGTCCAAGGCAGCAAAGCAAGCTAAAAAGTAAATAACCAGTACCTAAAACTTGAATTGTACTACTTCTTACTGGCTATTACATCAACTTAGAAGCTTCATCTGTGTTCTACTATGGTGCTTTTAGTGTCTTCGCATACCGCAGCACGCGACAAAGCTTTGCAGACGATAAGTACAACCGTTTCAGGGATAAGAGCGGCCAAGGGACGATCTGGCTTTAAGTCGATTCGATAACAAATGACGAAAACTGACGGATTTCTCAGGTTTTTACTACATATGAACACGTTTCACATTCTCCCGTGCAACTCGGCAGCCAGTCCTCCATTCATGGGGAATCTTAAAGTCCTAGATCACGTCCAAGGCACCAAAGCCAGCTAAACAGTCAATAATCGATACCTAAAACTTGAATTGTACTACTTCTTACTGGTTATCACATCAACTTAGAAGCTTCATCTGTGTTCTACTATGGTGCTTTTAGAGTCTCCGCGTACCGCAGCACGCGAAATAGCTTTGCAGACGATAAGTACAACCGTTTCACTGAGAAGAGCGGCCAATGTTACGATCTGGCTTTAAGTCGATTCGATAACAAATGACGAAAACGGACGGATTTCTCAGGTTTTCACTACATATGAACACTTTTTACATTCTCCCGTGTAACTCGGCTGCTAGTCCTCCTTTCATGCAGATTCTTAAGGTCCTAGCTCATGTCCAAGGCACCAAAGCCAGCTAAAAAGTCAATAATCAATACCTAAAACTTGAATTGTACCACTTCTTACTGGGTATTACATCAACTTAGAAGCTTCATCTGTGTTCTACTGTGGTGGTTTTAGTGTCTCCGCATACCGCAGCATACGACATAGCTTTGCAAACGATAAGTACAACCGTTTCAGAGAGAAGAGCGGCCAATGTGACGATCGTGCTTTAAGTCGATTCGATAACAAATGACTAAAACGAACGGATTTCTCAGGTTTCTACTACATATGAATACATTTCACATTCTCCCGTGCAACGCGGCGGCTAGTCCTCCTTCTATGCAGAATCTTAAGGTCCTAGCTCATGTCCAAGGCACCAAAGCCAGCTAAAAAGTCAATAATCGATACCTAAAACTTAAATTGTACTACTTCTTACTGGCTATTACATCAACTTACAAGCTTCATCTGTGTTCTACTATAGTGCTTTGAGAGTCTCCGCATACCGCAGCATGCGACATAGCTTTGCAGACGATAAGTACAACCGTTTCAGAGAGAAGAGCGGCCAATGTGACGATCTGGCTTTTAAGTCGATTCGATAACAAATGACGAAAACGGACGGATTTCTCAGGTGTTTACTACATATGAACACTTTTCACATTCTCCCGTGCAACTCGGCTGCTAGTCCTCCTTTCATGCTGAATCTTAAGGTCCTAGCTCATGTCCAAGGCACCAAAGCCGGCTAATAAGTCAATAATCGATACTTAAAACTTGAATTGTACTATATATTACTGGCTATTACATCAACTTAGAAGCTTCATCTGTGTTCTACTATGGTGCTTTTAGTGTCTCCGCATACCGCAGCACGCGACACAGCTTTGAAGACGATACGTACAACCGTTTCAGAGAGAAGAGCGGCCAATGTAACGATCTGGCTTTAAGTCGATTCGATAACAAATGACGAAAACGGACGGATTTCTCAGGTTTTTACTACATATGAACACTTTTTACAATCTCCCGTGTAACTCGGCTGCTAGTCCTCCTTTCATGCAGATTTTTAAGGTCCTGGCTCATGTCCAAGGCACCAAAGCCAGCTAAAAAGTCAATAATCAATACCTAAAACTTGAATTGTACTACTTCTTACTGGGTATTACATCAACTTAGAAGCATCATCTGTGTTCTACTGTGGTGGTTTTAGTGTCTCCGCATACCGCAGCATACGACATAGCTTTGCAAACGATAAGTACAACCGTTTCAGAGAGAAGAGCGGCCAATGTGACGATCGGGCTTTAAGTCGATTCCATAACAAATGACGAAAACGAACGGATTTCTCAGGTTTCTACTACATATGAATACATTTCACATTCTCCCGTGCAACGCGGCTGCTAGTCCTCCTCCTATGCAGAATCTTAAGGTCCTAGCTCATGTCCAAGGCACCAAAGCCAGCTAAAAAGTCAATAATCGATACCTAAAACTTGAATTGTACTACATCTTACTGGATATTACATCAACTTAGAAGCTTCATCTGTGTTCTACTATGGTGCTTTTAGTGTCTCCGCACACCGCAGCACGCGACATAGCTTTGCAGACGATAAGTACAACCGTTTCAGAGAAAAGAGGGGCCAATGTGACGATCTGGCTTTAAGTCGATTCGATAACAAATGACGAAAACGGACGGATTTCTCAGGTTTTTACTACATATGAACACTTTTCACATTCTCCCGTGCAACTCGGCTGCTAGTCCTCCTTTCATGCTGAATCTTAAGGTCCTAGCTCATATCCAAGGCACCAAATCCAGCTAAAAAGTCAATAATCGATACCTAAAACTTGAATTGTACTATATATTACTGGCTATTACATCAACTTAGAAGCTTCATCTGTGTTCTACTATGGTGCTTTTAGTGTCTCCGCATACCGCAGCAGGCGACACAGCGTTGAAGACGATACGTACAACCGTTTCAGAGAGAAGAGCGGCCAATGTAACGATCTGGCTTTAAGTCGATTCGATAACAAATGACGAAAACGGACGGATTTCTCAGGTTTTTACTACATGTGAACACTTTTCACATTCTCCCGTGCAACTCGGCTGCTAGTCCTCCTTTCATGCAGAATCTTAAGGTCCTAGCTCATGTCCAAGGCACCAAAGCCAGCTAAAAAATCAATAATCGATACCTAAAACTTGAATTGTACTACTTCTTACTGGCTATTACATCAACTTAGAAGCTTCATCTGTGTTCTACTATGGTGCTTTTAGTGTCTCCGCATACCGCAGCACGCGACATAGCTTTGAAGACGATACGTACAACCGTTTCAGAGAGAAGAGCTTCCAATATGACGATCGGGCATTAAGTCGAATCGATAACAAATGACGAAAACGGACGGATTTCTCAGGTTTCTACTACATATGAACACATTTCACATTCTCCCGTGCAACGCGGCTACTAGTCTTCCTTTCATGCAGAATCTTAAGGTCCTAGCTTATGTCCAAGGCACCAAAGCCAGCTAAAAAGTCAATAATCTATATCCAAAAATTGAATTGTACTACTTCTTACTGGCTCTTACTTCAACTTAGAAGCTTCATCTGTGTTCTACAATGGTGCTTTTAGTGTCTCCGCACACCGCAGCACGCGACATAGCTTTGCAGACGAAAAGTACAACCGTTTCAGAGAAAAGAGGGGCCAATGTGACGATCTGGCTTTAAGTCGATTCGATAACAAATCACGAAAACGGACGGATTTCTCGGGTTTTTACTACATATGAACACTTTTCACATTCTCCCGTGCAACTCGGCTGCTAGTCCTCCTTTCATGCTGAATCTTAAGGTCCTAGATCATGTCCAAGGCACCAAAGCCAGCTAAACAGTCAATAATCGATACTTAAACTTGAATTGTACTACTTCTTACTGGTTATTACATCAACTTAGAAGCTTCATCTGTGTTCTACTATGGTGGTTTTAGAGTCTCCGCGTACCGCAGCACGCGAAATAGCTTTGCAGACGATAAGTACAACCGTTTCAGAGAGAAGAGCGGCCAATGTGACGATCGGGCTTTAAGTCGATTCGATAACAAATGACGAAAACGGACGGATTTCTCAGGTCTTTACTACATATGAACACTTTTCACCTTCTCCCGTGCAACTCGGCTGCTAGTCCTCCTTTCATGCAGATTCTTAAGGTCCTAGCTCATTTCCAAGGCACCAAAACCAGCTAAGAAGTCAATAACCTATACCTAAAAATTGAATTGTACTACGTCTTACTGGCTATCACATCAACTTAGAAGCTTCATCTGTGTTCTATTGTGGTGGTTTTAGTGTCTCCACATACCGCAGCATACGACATAGCTTTGCAGACGATAAGTACAACCGTTTCAGAGAGAAGAGCGGCCAATGTGACGATCGGGCTTTAAGTCGATTCGATAACAAATGACGAAAACGGACGGATTTCTCAGGTTTTTACTACATATGAACACTTTTCACATTCTCCCGTGCAACTCGGCAGCCAGTCCTCCTTTCATGGGGAATCTTAAGGTCCTAGATCATGTCCAAGGCACCAAAGCCAGCTAAACAGTCAATAATCGATACCGAAAACTTGAATTGTACTACTTCTTACTGGTTATTACATCAACTTAGAAGCTTCATCTGTGTTCTACTATGGTGCTTTTAGAGTCTCCGCGTACCGCAGCACGCGAAATAGCTTTGCAGACGATAAGTACAACCGTTTCACAGAGAAGAGCGGCCAATGTTACGATCTGGCTTTAAGTCGATTCGATAACAAATGACGAAAACGGACGGATTTCTCAGGTTTTCACTACATATGAACACTTTTTACATTCTCCCGTGTAACTCGGCTGCTAGTCCTCCTTTCATGCAGATTCTTAAGGTCCTAGCTCATGTCCAAGGCACCAAAGCCAGCTAAAAAGTCAATAATCAATACCTAAAACTTGAATTGTACTACTTCTTACTGGGTATTACATCAACTTAGAAGCTTCATCTGTGTTCTACTGGGGTGGTTTTAGTGTCTCCGCATACCGCAGCATACGACATAGCTTTGCAAACGATAAGTACAACCGTTTCAGAGAGAAGAGCGGCCAATGTGACGATCGGGCTTTAAGTCGATTCGATAACAAATGACTAAAACGAACGGATTTCTCAGGTTTCTACTACATATGAATACATTTCACATTCTCCCGTGCAACGCGGCTGCTAGTCCTCCTTCTATGCAGAATCTTAAGGTCCTAGCTCATGTCCAAGGCACCAAAGCCAGCTAAAAAGTCAATAATCGATACCTAAAACTTAAATTGTACTACTTCTTACTGGCTATTACATCAACTTAGAAGCTTCATCTGTGTTCTACTATAGTGCTTTGAGAGTCTCCGCATACCGCAGCATGCGACATAGCTTTGCAGACGATAAGTACAACCGTTTCAGAGAGAAGAGCGGCCAATGTGACGATCTGGCTTTTAAGTCGATTCGATAACAAATGACGAAAACGGACGGATTTCTCAGGTTTTTACTACATATGAACACTTTTCACATTCTCCCGTGCAACTCGGCTGCTAGTCCTCCTTTCATGCTGAATCTTAAGGTCCTAGCTCATGTCCAAGGCACCAAAGCCAGCTAATAAGTCAATAATCGATACCTAAAACTTGAATTGTACTATATATTACTGGCTATTACATCAACTTAGAAGCTTCATCTGTGTTCTACTATGGTGCTTTTAGTGTCTCCGCATACCGCAGCACGCGACACAGCTTTGAAGACGATACGTACAACCGTTTCAGAGAGAAGAGCGGCCAATGTAACGATCTGGCTTTAAGTCGATTCGATAACAAATGACGAAAACGGACGGATTTCTCAGGTTTTTACTACATATGAACACTTTTCACATTCTCCCGTGCAACTCGGCTGCTAGTCCTCCTTTCATGCTGAATCTTAAGGTCCTAGCTCATGTCCAAGGCACCAAAGCCAGCTACAAAGTCAATAATCAATACCTAAAACTTGAATTGTACTACTTCTTACTGGGTATTACATCAACTTAGAAGCTTCATCTGTGTTCTACTGTGGTGGTTTTAGTGTCTCCGCATACCGCAGCATACGACATAGCTTTGCAAACGATAAGTACAACCGTTTCAGAGAGAAGAGCGGCCAATGTGACGATCGGGCTTTAAGTCGATTCGATAACAAATGACTAAAACGAACGGATTTCTCAGGTTTCTACTACATATGAATACATTTCACATTCTCCCGTGCAACGCGGCTGCTAGTCCTCCTTCTATGCAGAATCTTAAGGTCCTAGCTCATGTCCAAGGCACCAAAGCCAGCTAAATAGTCAATAATCGATACCTAAAACTTAAATTGTACTACTTCTTACTGGCTATTACATCAACTTAGAAGCTTCATCTGTGTTCTACTATAGTGCTTTGAGAGTCTCCGCATACCGCAGCATGCGACATAGCTTTGCAGACGATAAGTACAACCGTTTCAGAGAGAAGAGCGGCCAATGTGACGATATGGCTTTTAAGTCGATTCGATAACAAATGACGAAAACGGACGGATTTCTCAGGTTTTTACTACATATGAACACTTTTTACATTCTCCCGTGCAACTCGGCTGCTAGTCCTCCTTTCATGCTGAATCTTAAGGTCCTAGCTCATGTCCAAGGCACCAAAGCCAGCTAATAAATCAATAATCGATACCTAAAACTTGAATTGTACTATATATTACTGGCTATTACATCAACTTAGAAGCTTCATCTGTGTTCTACTATGGTGCTTTTAGTGTCTCCGCATACCGCAGCACGCGACACAGCTTTGAAGACGATACGTACAACCGTTTCAGAGAGAAGAGCGGTCAATGTAACGATCTGGCTTTAAGTCGATTCGATAACAAATGACGAAAACGGACGGATTTCTCAGGTTTTTACTACATATGAACACTTTTTACATTCTCCCGTGTAACTCGGCTGCTAGTCCTCCTTTCATGTAGATTTTTAAGGTCCTAGCTCATGTCCAAGGCACCAAAGCCAGCTAAAAAGTCAATAATCAATACCTAAAACTTGAATTGTACTACTTCTTACTGGGTATTACATCAACTTAGAAGCTTCATCTGTGTTCTACTGTGGTGGTTTTAGTGTCTCCGCATACCGCAGCATACGACATAGCTTTGCAAACGATAAGTACAACCGTTTCAGAGAGAAGAGCGGCCAATGTGACGATCGGGCTTCAAGTCGACTCCATAACAAATGACGAAAACGAACGGATTTCTCAGGTTTCTACTACATATGAATACATTTCACATTCTCCCGTGCAACGCGGCTGCTAGTCCTCCTCCTATGCAGAATCTTAAGGTCCTAGCTCATGTCCAAGGCACCAAAGCCAGCTAAAAAGTCAATAATCGATACCTAAAACTTGAATTGTACTACTTCTTACTGGATATTACATCAACTTAGAAGCTTCATCTGTGTTCTACTATGGTGCTTTTAGTGTCTCCGCACACCGCAGCACGCGACATAGCTTTGCAGACGATAAGTACAACCGTTTCAGAGAAAAGAGTGGCCAATGTGACGATCTGGCTTTAAGTCGATTCGATAACAAATGACGAAAACGGACGGATTTCTCAGGTTTTTACTACATATGAACACTTTTCACATTCTCCCGTGCACCTCGGCTGCTAGTCCTCCTTTCATGCAGAATCTTAAGGTCGTAGCTCATGTCCAAGGCACCAAAGCCTGCTAAAAAGTCAATAATCGATACCTAAAACTTGAATTGTACTACTTCTTACTGGCTACTACAACAACTTAGAAGCTTCATCTGTGTTCTAATATGGTGCTTTTAGTGTCTCCGCACACCGCAGCACGCGACATAGCTTTGCAGACGATAAGTACAACCGTTTCAGAGAGAAGAGCAGCCAATGTGACGATCTGGCTTTAAGTAGATTGGATAACAAATGACGAAAACGGACGGATTTCTCAGGTTTTTACTACATATGAACACTTTTCACATTCTCCCGTGCAACTCGGCTGCTAGTCCTCCCTTCATGCAGAATCTTAAGGTCATAGCTCATGTCCAGATACCAAAGCCAGCTAAAAAGTCAATAATCGATACCTAAAACTTGAATTGTACTACTTCTTACTGGCTATTACATCGACTTAAAACTTCATCTGTGTTCTACCATGGTGATTTTATTGTCTCCACATACCGCAGCACGCGACATAGCTTTGCAGACGATAAGTACAACCGTTTCAGAGAGAAGAGCTTCCAATGTGACGATCGGGCATTAAGTCGATTCGATAACAAATGACGAAAACGGACGGATTTCTCAGGTTTCTACTACATATGAACACATGTCACATTCTCCCGTGCAACGCGGGTACTAGTCTTCCTTTCATGCAGAATCTTAAGGTCCTAGCTTATGTCCAAGGCACCAAAGCCAGCTAAAAAGTCAATAATCTACATCTAAAACTTGAATTGTACTACTTCTTACTGGCTCTTACTTCAACTTAGAAGCTTCATCTGTGTTCTACAATGGTGCTTTTAGTGTCTCCGCACACCGCAGCACGAGACATAGCTTTGCAGACGAAAAGTACAACCGTTTCAGAGAAAAGAGGGGCCAATGTGACGATCTGGCTTTAAGTCGATTCGATAACAAATGACGAAAACGGACGGATTTCTCGGGTTTTTACTACATATGAACACTTTTCACATTCTCCCGTGCAACTCGGCTGCTAGTCAGCCTTTTGATGCAGAATCTTAAGGTCCTAGCTCATGTCCAAGGCACCAAAGCCAGCTAAAAAATCAATAATCGATACCTAAAACTTGAATTGTACTACTTCTTAGTGGCTATTACATCAACTTAGAAGCTTCATCTGTGTTCTACTATGGTGCTTTTAGTGTCTCCGCATACCGCAGCACGCGACATAGCTTTGAAGACGATACGTACAACCGTTTCAGAGAGAAGAGCGGCCAATGTGACGATCTGGCTTTAAGTCGATTTGATAACAAATGACGAAAACGGAAGGATTACTCAGGTTTTTACTACATATGAACACATTTCACACTCTCCCGTGCAACGCGGCTACTAGTCCTCCTTTCATGCAGAATCTTAAGGTCCTAGCTCATGTCCAAGGCACCAAAGCCAGCTAAAACGTCAATCATCGATACCTAAAACTTGAATTGTACTACTTCTTACTGGCTCTTACATCAACTTAGAAGCTTCATCTGTGTTCTACTATGGTGCTTTTAGAGTCCCCGCATACCGCAGCACGCGACATAGCTTTGCAGATGATAAGTACAACCGTTTCAGAGAGAAGAGCGGCCAATGTGACGATCTGGCTTTAAGTCGATTCGATCACAAACGACGAAAACGGACGGATTTCTCAGGTTTTTACTACATATGAACACTTTTCACATTCTTCACTGCAACTCGGCTGCTAGTCCTCCTTTCATGCAGATTCTTAAGGTCCTAGCTCATGTCCAAGTCATCAAAGCCAGCTAAAAAGTCATTAATCGATACCTAAAACTTGAATTGTACTATTTCTTACTGGCTATTACATCAAATTAGAAGCTTCATCTGTCTTCTACTGTGGTGGTTTCAGTGTCTCCGCCTACCGCAGCATACGACATAGCTTTGCAGACGATAAGTACAACCGTTTCAGAGAGAAGAGCGGCCAATGTGACGATCTGGCTTTAAGTCGATTCGATAACCAATGACGGAAACGGACGGATTTCTCAGGTTTTTACTACATATGAACACTTTTCACATTCTCCCGTGCAACTCTGCTGCTAGTCCTCCTTTCATGCAGAATCGTAAGGTCCTATCTCATGTCCAAGGCACCAAAGCCAGCTAAAAAGTCAATAATCAGTACCTAAAACATGAATTGTACTACTTCTTACTGGCTATTACATCAACTTAGAAGCTTAATCTGTGTTCTACTATGGTGCTATTAGTGTCTCCGCATACCGCAGCACGCCACATAGCTTTGCAGACGATAAGTACCGCCGTTTCAGAGAGAAGAGCGGCCAAGTGACGATCTGGCTTTAAGGCGATTCGATAACAAATGACGAAAACGGACGGATTTCTCAGGTTTTTACTACATATGAACACTTTTCATATTGTCCCGTGCAACTCGGCTGCTAGTCCTCCTTTCATGCAGAATCTTAAGGTCCTAGCTCATGTCAAAGGCACCAAATCCATCTAAGAAGTCAATAATCGATACCTAAAACTTGAATTCTACTCCTTCTTACTGGCTATTACATCGACTTAGAAGCTTCATTTGTGTTCTACTATGGTGATTTTATAGTCTCCGCATCCCACAGCACGCGACTTAGTTTTGCAGACGATAAGTACAACCGTTTCAGAGAGAAGAGCGGCCAATGTGACGATCGGGCATTAAGTCGATTCAATAACAAAGGACGAAAACGGACGGATTTCTCAGGTTTCTACTACATATGAACACATTTCACATTCTCCCGTGCAACGCGGCTGCTAGTCCTCCTTTCATGCAGAATCTTAAGGTCCTAGCTCATGTCCAAGGCACCAAAGCCAGCTAAAAAGTCAATAATCGATACCTAAAACTTGAATTGTACTACTTCTTACTGGCTATTACATCAACTTAGAAGCTTCATCTGTGTTCTACTATGGTGCTTTTAGTGTCTCCGCATACCGCAGCACGCGACATAGCTTTGCAGACGATAAGTACAACCGTTTCAGAGAGAAGAGCGGCCAATGTGACGATCGGGCTTTAAGTCGATTCGATAACAAATGACGAAAACGGACGGATTTCTCAGGTTTCTACTACATATGAACACATTTCACATTCTCCCGTGCAACGCGGCTGCTAGTCCTCCTATCATGCAGAATGTTAAGGTCCTAGCTCATGTCCAAGGCAACAAAGCCAGCTAAAAAGTCAATAATCGATACCTAAAACTTCAGTTGTACTACTTCTTACTGGCTATTACATCAACTTAGAAGCTTCATCTGTTTTATACTATGGTGCTTTTAGTGTCTGCGAATACCGCAGCACGCGACGTAGCTTTGCAGACGATAAGTACAACCGTTTCAGAGAGAAGAGCGGCCAATGTGACGATCTGGCTTTAAGTCGATTCGATAACAAATGACGAAAACGGACGGATTTCTCAGGTTTTTACTACATATGAACACTTTTCAGATTCTCCCGTGCAACCCGGCTGCTAGTCCTCCTTTCATGCAGAATCTTAAGGTCCTAGCCCATGCCCAAGGCACCAAAGCCAGCTAAAAAGTCAATAATCCATACCTAAAACTTGAATTGTACTACTTCTTATTGTCTATTACATCATCTTAGAAGCTTCATCTGTGTTCTACTATGGTGCTTTTAGAGTCTCCGCATACCGCAGCACGCGACATAGCTTTGCAGACGATAAGTACAACCGTTCCAGAGAGAAGAGCGGCCAATGTGACGATCTGGCTTTAAGTCGATTCGATAACAAATGACGAAAACGTACGGATTTCTCAGGTTTCTACTACATATGAACACATTTCACATTCTCCCGTGCAACGCGGCTACTAGTCCTCCTTTCATGCAGAATCTTAAGGTCCTAGCTCATGTCCAAGGCACCAAAGCCAGCTAAAACGTCAATCATCGATACCTAAAACTTGAATTGTACTACTTCTTACTGGCTCTTACATCAACTTAGAAGCTTCATCTGTGTTCTACTATGGTGCTTTTAGAGTCCCCGCATACCGCAGCACGCGACATAGCTTTGCAGATGATAAGTACAACCGTTTCAGAGAGAAGAGCGGCCAATGTGACGATCTGGCTTTAAGTCGATTCGATCACAAATGACGAAAACGGACGGATTTCTCAGGTTTTTACTACATATGAACACTTTTCACATTCTTCACTGCAACTCGGCTGCTAGTCCTCCTTTCATGCAGATTCTTAAGGTCCTAGCTCATGTCCAAGTCATCAAAGCCAGCTAAAAAGTCATTAATCGATACCTAAAACTTGAATTGTACTATTTCTTACTGGCTATTACATCAAATTAGAAGCTTCATCTCTCTTCTACTGTGGTGGTTTCAGTGTCTCCGCCTACCGCAGCATACGACATAGCTTTGCAGACGATAAGTACAACCGTTTCAGAGAGAAGAGCGGCCAATGTGACGATCTGGCTTTAAGTCGATTCGATAACCAATGACGGAAACGGACGGATTTCTCAGGTTTTTACTACATATGAACACTTTTCACATTCTCCCGTGCAACTCTGCTGCTAGTCCTCCTTTCATGCAGAATCGTAAGGTCCTATCTCATGTCCAAGGCACCAAAGCCAGCTAAAAAGTCAATAATCAGTACCTAAAACATGAATTGTACTACTTCTTACTGCCTATTACATCAACTTAGAAGCTTAATCTGTGTTCTACTATGGTGCTATTAGTGTCTCCGCATACCGCAGCACGCCACATAGCTTTGCAGACGATAAGTACCGCCGTTTCAGAGAGAAGAGCGGCCAAGTGACGATCTGGCTTTAAGGCGATTCGATAACAAATGACGAAAACGGACGGATTTCTCAGGTTTTTACTACATATGAACACTTTTCATATTGTCCCGTGCAACTCGGCTGCTAGTCCTCCTTTCATGCAGAATCTTAAGGTCCTAGCTCATGTCAAAGGCACCAAATCCATCTAAGAAGTCAATAATCGATACCTAAAACTTGAATTCTACTCCTTCTTACTGGCTATTACATCGACTTAGAAGCTTCATTTGTGTTCTACTATGGTGATTTTATTGTCTCCGCATCCCACAGCACGCGACTTAGTTTTGCAGACGATAAGTACAACCGTTTCAGAGAGAAGAGCGGCCAATGTGACGATCGGGCATTAAGTCGATTCGATAACAAATGACGAAAACGGACGGCTTTCTCAGGTTTCTACTACATATGAACACATTTCACATGCTCTCGTGCAACGCGGCTGCTAGTCCTCCTTTCATGCAGAATCTTAAGGTCCTAGCTCATGTCCAAGGCACCAAAGCCAGCTAAAAAGTCAATAATCGATACCTAAAACTTGAATTGTACTACTTCTTACTAGCTATTACATCATCTTAGAAGCTTCATCTGTGTTCTACTATGGTGCTTTTAGTGTCTCCGCATACCGCAGCACGCGACATAGCTTTGCAGAGGATAAGTACAACCGTTTCAGAGAGAAGAGCGGCCAATGTGACGATCGGGCTTTAAGACGATTCGATAACAAATGACGGAAACAGACGGATTTCTCAAGTTTTTACTACATATGAACACATTTCACATTCTCCCGTGCAAAGCGGCTGCTAGTCCTCCTTTCATGCAGAATCTTAAGGTAATAGCTCATGTACAAGGCACCAAAGCCAGCTAAAAAGTAAAAAATCAGTACCTAAAACTTGAATTGTACTACTTCTTACTGGATATTACATCAACTTAGAAGCTTCATCTGTGTTCTACTATGGTGCTTTTAGTGTCTCCGCATACGGCAGCACGCGACATAGCTTTGCAGACGATATGTAGAAACGTTTCAGAGAGAAGAGCGGCCAAGTGACGATCTGGCTTTAAGTCGATTCGATAACAAATGACGAAAACGGACGGATTTCTCAGGTTTTTACTACATATGAACACTTTTCACATTCTCCTATCCAACGCGGCTGCTAGTCCTCCTTTCATGCAGAATCTTAAGGTCCTAGCTCATGTCCAAGGCACCAAAGCCAGCTAAAAAGTCAATAATCGATACCTAAAACTTGAATTGTACTACTTCTTACTGGCTATTACATCAACTTAGAAGCTTCATCTGTGTTCTACTATGGTGATTTTAGTGTCTCCGCATACCGCATCACGCGACATAGCTTTGCAGGCGATAAGTACAACCGTTTCAGAGAGAAGAGCGGCCAATGTGACGATCGGGCTTTAAGTCGATTCGATAACAAATGACGAAAACGGACGGATTTCTCAGGTTTTTACTACATATGAAAACATTTCACATTCTCCCGTGCATCGCGGCTGCTAGTCCTCCTTTCATGCAGAATCTTAAGGTCCTAGCTCATGTCCAAGGCTCCAAAGCCAGCTAAAAAGTAAATAATCAGTACCTAAAACTTGAATTGTACTACTTCTTACTGGCTATTACATCAACTTAGAAGCTTTATCTGTGTTCTACTATGGTGCTTTTAGAGTCTCCGCATACCGCAGCACGCGACATAGCTTTGCAGACGATAAGTACAACCGTTTCAGAGAGAATAGCGGCCAATGTGACGATCTGGCTTTAAGTCGATTCGATAACAAATGACGAAAACGGACGGATTTCTCAGGTTTTTACTACATATGAACACTTTTCACATTCTTCCCTGCAACTCGGCTGCTAGTCCTCCTTTCATGCAGATTCTTAAGGTCCTAGCTCATGTCCAAGGCATCAAAGCCAGCTAAAAAGTCAATAATCGATACCTAAAACTTGAATTGTACTACATCTTACTGGCTATTACATCAAATTAGAAGCTTCATCTGTGTTCCACTGTGGTGGTTTCAATGTCTCCGCCTACCGCAGCATACGACATAGCTTTGCAGACGATAAGTACAACCGTTTCAGAGAGAAGAGCGGCCAATGTGACGATCTGGCTTTAAGTCGATTCGATAACAAATGACGAAAACGGACGGATTTCTCAGGTTTTTACTACATATGAACACTTTTCACATTCTCCCGTGCAACTCGGCTGCTAGTCCTCCTTTCATGCAGAATCTTAAGGTCCTAGCTCATGTCCAAGGCACCAAAGCCAGCTAAAAAGTCAATAATCGATACCTAAATCTTGAATTATACTACTTCTTACTGGCTATTACATCAACTTAGCAGCTTCATCTGTGTTCTACTATGGTGCTTTTAGTGTCTCCGCATACCGCATCACGCGACATAGCTTTGCAGCCGATAAGGACAATCGTTTCAGAGAGAAGAGCGGCCAATGTGACGATCTGGCTTTAAGTCGATTCGATAACAAATGACGAAAACAGACGGATTTCTCAGGTTTTTACTACATATGAACACTATTCACATTCTCCCATCCAACGCGGCTGCTAGTCCTCCTTTCACGCAGAATCTTAAGGTCCTACCTCATGTCCAAGGCACCAAAGCCAGCTAAAAAGTCAATAATCGATACCTAAAACTTGAATTGTACTACTTCTTACTGGCTATTACATCATCATAGAAGCTTCATCTGTGTTCTACTATGGTGCTTTTAGTGTCTCCGCATACCGCAGCACGCGACATAGCTTTGCAGACGATAAGTACAACCGTTTCAGAGAGAAGAGCGGCCAATGTGACGATCTGGCTTTAAGTCGATTCGATAACAAATGACGAAAACGGACGGATTTCTCAGGATTTTACTACATATGAACACATTTTACATTCTCCCGTGCAACGCGGCCGCTAGTCCTAGTTTCATGCAGAATCATAAGGTCCTAGCTCATGTCCAAGGCACCAAAGCCAGCTAAAAAGTCAATAATCGATACCTAAAACTTGAATTGTACTACTTCTTACTGGCTATTACATCAACTTAGAAGCTTCATCTATGTTCTACTATGGTGATTTTAGTGTCTCCGCATACCGCATCACGCGACATAGCTTTGCAGGCGATAAGTACAACCGTTTCAGAGAGAAGAGCGGCCAATGTGACGATCGGGCTTTAAGTCGATTCGATAACAAATGACGAAAACGGACGGATTTCTCAGGTTTTTACTACATATGAACACATTTCACATTCTCCCGTGCAACGCGGCTGCTAGTCCTCCTTTCATGCAGAATCTTAAGCTCCTAGCTCATGTCCAAGGCTCCAAAGCCAGCTAAAAAGTAAATAATCAGTACCTAAAACTTGAATTGTACTACTTCTTACTGGCTATTACATCAACTTAGAAGCTTTATCTGTGTTCTACTATGGTGCTTTTAGAGTCTCCGCATACCGCAGCACGCGACATATCTTTGCAGACGATAAGTACAACCGTTTCAGAGAGAATAGCGGCCAGTGTGACGATCTGGCTTTAAGTCGATTCGATAACAAATGACGAAAACGGACGGATTTCTCAGGTTTTTACTACATATGAACACTTTTCACATTCTTCCCTGCAACTCGGCTGCTAGTCCTCCTTTCATGCAGATTCGTAAGGTCCTAGCTCATGTCCAAGGCATCAAAGCCAGCTAAAAAGTCAATAATCGATACCTAAAACTTGAATTGTACTACTTCTTACTGGCTATTACATCAAATTAGAAGCTTCCTCTGTGTTCCACTGTGGTGGTTTCAATGTCTCCGCCTACCGCAGCATACGACATAGCTTTGCAGACGATAAGTACAACCGTTTCAGAGAGAAGAGCGGCCAATGTGACGATCTGGCTTTAAGTCGATTCGATAACAAATGACGAAAACGGACGGATTTCTCAGGTTTTTACTACATATGAACACTTTTCACATTCTCTCGTGCAACTCGGCTGCTAGTCCTCCTTTCATGCAGAATCTTAAGGTCCTAGCTCATGTCCAAGGCACCAAAGCCAGCTAAAAAGTCAATAATCGATACCTAAATCTTGTATTATACTACTTCTTACTGGCTATTACATCAACTTAGCAGCTTCATCTGTGTTCTACTATGGTGCTTTTAGTGTCTCCGCATACCGCATAACGCGACATAGCTTTGCAGCCGATAAGGACAATCGTTTCAGAGAGAAGAGCGGCCAATGTGACGATCTGGCTTTAAGTCGATTCGATAACAAATGACGAAAACGGACGGATTTCTCAGGTTTTTACTACATATGAACACTATTCACATTCTCCCATCCAACGCGGCTGCTAGTCCTCCTTTCACGCAGAATCTTAAGGTCCTACCTCATGTCCAAGGCACCAAAGCCAGCTAAAAAGTCAATAATCGATACCTAAAACTTGAATTGTACTACTTCTTACTGGCTATTACATCATCATAGAAGCTTCATCTGTGTTCTACTATGGTGCTTTTAGTGTCTCCGCATACCGCAGCACGCGACATAGCTTTGCAGACGATAAGTACAACCGTTTCAGAGAGAAGAGCGGCCAATGTGACGATCTGGCTTTAAGTCGATTCGATAACAAATGAGGAAAACGGACGGATTTCTCAGGTTTTTACTACATATGAACACTTTTCACATTCTCCCGTGCAACTCGGCTGCTAGTCCTCCTTTCATGCAGAATCTTAAGGTCCTAGCTCATGTCCAAGGCACCAAAGCCAGATAAAAAGTCAATAATCACTACCTAAAACTTGAATTGTACTACTTCTTACTGGCTATTACATCAACTTAGAAGCTTCATCTGTGTTCTACTATGGTGCTTTTAGTGTCTCCGCATACCGCAGCACGCGACATAGCTTTGCAGACGATAAGTACAACCGTTTCAGAGAGAAGAGCGGCCAATGTGACGATCTGGCTTTAAGTCGATTCGATAACAAATGACGAAAACGGACGGATTTCTCAGGTTTTTACTACATATGAACACTTTTCACATTCTCCCGTGCAACGCGGCTGCTAGTCCTCCTTTAATGCAGAATCTTAAGGTCCTACCTCATGTCCAAGGCACCAAAGCCAGCTAAAAAGTCAATAATCGATACCTAAAACTTGAATTGTACTACTTCTTACTAGCTATTACATCATCTTAGAAGCTTCATCTGTGTTCTACTATGGTGCTTTCAGTGTCTCCGCATACCGCAGCACGCGACAAAGCTTTCCAGACGACAAGTACAACCGTTTCAGAGAGAAGAGCAGCCAATGTGACGATCTGGCTTTAAGTCGATTCGATAACAAATGACGAAAACGGACGTATTTCTCAGGATTTTACTACATATGAACCCATTTCACAATCTCCCGTACAACGCGGCTGCTAGTCCTCCTTTCATGCAGAATCTTAAGGTCCTAGCTCATGTCCAAGGCACCAAAGCCAGCTAAAAAGTCAATAATCGATACCTAAAACTTGAATTGTACTACTTCTTACTGGCTATTACATCAACTTAGAAGCTTCATCTGTGTTCTACTATTGTGCTTTTAGTGTCTCCGCATACCGCATCACGCGACATAGCTTTGCAGGCGATAAGTACAACCCTTTCAAAGAGAAGAGCGGCCAATGTGACGATCGGGCTTTAAGTCGATTCGATAACAAATGACGAAAACGGACGGATTTCTCAGGTTTTTACTACATATGAACACATTTCACATTCTCCCGTGCAACGCGGCTGCTAGTCCTCCTTTCATGCAGAATCTTAAGGTCCTAGCTCATGTCCAAGGCTCCAAAGCCAGATAAAAATTAAATAATCAGTACCTAAAACTTGAATTGTACTATTTCTTACTGGCTATTACATCAACTTAGAAGCTTCATCTGTGTTCTACTATGGTGCTTTTAGAGTCTCCGCATACCGCAGCACGCGACATAGCTTTGCAGACGATAAGTACAACCGTTTCAGAGAGAAGAGCGGCCAATGTGACGATGTGGCTTTAAGTCGATTCGATAACAAATGACGAAAACGGACGGATTTCTCAGGTTTTTACTACATATGAACACTTTTCACATTCTTCCCTGCAACTCGGCTGCTAGTCCTCCTTTCATGCAGATTCTTAAGGTCCTAGCTCATGTCCAAGGCATCAAAGCCAGCTAAAAAGTCAATAATCGATACCTAAAAACCTGAATTGTACTACTTCTTACTGGCTATTACATCAAATTGGAAGCTTCATCTGTGTTCTACTGTGGTGGTTTCAGTGTCTCCGCCTACCGCAGCATACGACATAGCTTTGCAGACGATAAGTACAACCGTTTCAGAGAGAAGAGCGGCCAATGTGACGATCTGGCTTTAAGTCGATTCGATAACAAATGACGAAAACGGACGGATTTCTCAGGTTTTTACTACATATGAACACTTTTCGCATTCTCCCTTGCAACTCGGCTGCTAGTCCTCCTTTCATGCAGAATCTTAAGGTCCTAGCTCATGTCCAAGGCACCAAAGTCAGCTAAAAAGTAAATAATCAGTACCTAAAACTTGAATTGTACTACTTTTTACTGGCTATTACATCAACTTAGAAGCGTCATCTGTCTTCTACGATGGTGCTTTTAGTGTCTCCGCATACCGCAGCACGCGACATAGCTTTGCAGACGATAAGTACAACCGTTTCAGAGAGAAGAGCGGCCAATGTGACGATCTGGCTTTAAGTCGATTCGATAACAAATGACGAAAACGGACGGATTTCTCAGGTTTTTACTACATATGAACACTTTTCACATTCTCCCGTGCAACTCGGCTGCTAGTCGTCCTTTCATGCAGAATCTTAAGGTCCTAGCTCATGTCCAAGGCACCAAAGTCAGCTAAGAAGTCAATAATCGATACCTAAAACTTGAATTGTACTACTTCTTACTGGCTATTACATCAACTTAGAAGCTTCATCTGTGTTCTACTGTGGTGCTTTTAGTGTCTCCGCATACCGCAGCACGCGACATAGCTTTGAAGACGATAAGTACAACCGTTTCAGAGAGAAGAGCGGCCAATGTGACGATCTGGCTTTAAGTCGATTCGATAACAAATGACGAAAACTGACGGATTTCTCAGGTTTTTACTACATATGAACACTTTTCACATTGTCCCGTGCAACTCGGCTGCTAGTCCTCCTTTTGATGCAGAATCTTAAGGTCCTAGCTCATGTCCAAGGCACCAAAGCCAGCTAAAAAGTCAATAATCGATACCTAAAACTTGAATTGTACTACTTCTTAATGGCTATTACATCATCTTAGAAGCTTCTTCTGTGTTCTACTATGGTTCTTTTAGTGTTTCCGCATACCGCAGCACGCGACAAAGCTTTCCAGACGATAAGTACAACCGTTTCAGAGAGAGAGCAGAGAATGTGACGATCTGGCCTTAAGTCGATTCGATAACAAATGACGAAAACGGACGGATTTCTCAGGTTTTTACTACATATGAACACTTTTCACATTGTCCCGTGCAACTCGGCTGCTAGTCCGCCTTTTGATGCAGAATCTTAAGGTCCTAGCTCATGTCCAAGGCACCAAAGCCAGCTAAAAAATCAATAATCGATACCTAAAACTTGAATTGTACTACTTCTTACTGGCTATTACATCAACTTAGAAGCTTCATCTGTGTTCTACTATGGTGCTTTTAGTGTCTCCGCATACCGCAGCACGCGACATAGCTTTGAAGACGATAAGTACAACCGTTACAGAGAGAAGAGCGGCCAATGTGACGATCTGGCTTTAAGTCGATTCGATAACAAATGACGAAAACGGACGGATTTCTCAGGTTTTTACTACATATGAATACATTTCACATTCTCCCGTGCAACTCGGCTGCTAGTCCTCCTTTCATGCAGATTCTTAAGGTCCTAGCTCATGTTCAAGGCACCAAAGCCAGCTAAAAAGTCATTAATCGATACCTAAAACTTGAATTGTACTACTTCTTACTGGCTATTACATTAACTTAGAAGCTTCATCTGTGTTCTACTGTGGTGCTTTTAGTGTCTCCGCATACCGCATCACGCGACATAGCTTTGCAGGCGATAAGTACAACCGTTTCAGAGAGAAGAGCGGCCAATGTGACGATCTGGCATTAAGTCGATTCGATAACAAATGACGAAAACGGACGGATTTCTCAGGTTTTTACTACATATGAACACTTTTCACATTCTCCCATCACACGCGGCTGCTAGTCCTCCTTTCATGCAGAATCTTAAGGTCCTAGCTCATGTCCAAGGCACCAAAGCCAGCTAAAAAGTCAATAATCGATACCTAAAACTTGAATTGTACTACATCTTACTGGCTATTACATCAACTTAGAAGCTTCATCTGTGTTCTACCATGGTGCTTTTAGTGTCTCCGCACACCGCAGTACGCGACATAGCTTTGCAGACGATAAGTACAACCGTTTCAGAGAAAAGAGGGGCCAATGTGACGATCTGGCTTTAAGTCAATTCGATAACAAATGACGAAAACGGACGGATTTCTCAGGTTTTTACTACATATGAACACTTTTCGCATTCTCCCTTGCAACTCGGCTGCTAGTCCTCCTTTCATGCAGAATCTTAAGGTCCTAGCTCATGTCCAAGGCACCAAAGCCAGCTAAAAAGTAAATAATCAGTACCTAAAACTTGAATTGTACTACTTCTTACTGGCTATTACATCAACTTAGAAGCGTCATCTGTCTTCTACTATGGTGCTTTTAGTGTCTCCGCATACCGCAGCACGCGACATAGCTTTGCAGACGATAAGTAGAACCGTTTCAGAGAGAAGAGCGGCCAATGTGACGATCTGGCTTTAAGTCGATTCGATAACAAATGACGAAAACGGACGGATTTCTCAGGTTTTTACTACATATGAACACTTTTCACATTCTCCCGTGCAACTCGGCTGCTAGTCCTCCTTTCATGCAGAATCTTAAGGTCCTAGCTCATGTCCAAGGCACCAAAGTCAGCTAAGAAGTCAATAATCGATACTTAAAACTTGAATTGTACTACTTCTTACTGGCTATTACATCAACTTAGAAGCTTCATCTGTGTTCTACTGTGGTGCTTTTAGTGTCTCCGCATACCGCAGCACGCGACATAGCTTTGAAGACGATAAGTACAACCGTTTCAGAGAGAAGAGCGGCCAATGTGACGATCTGGCTTTAAGTCGATTCGATAACAAATGACGAAAACTGACGGATTTCTCAGGTTTTTACTACATATGAACACTTTTCACATTGTCCCGTGCAACTCGGCTGCTAGTCCTCCTTTTGATGCAGAATCTTAAGGTCCTAGCTCATGTCCAAGGCACCAAAGCCAGCTAAAGAGTCAATAATCGATACCTAAAACTTGAATTGTACTACTTCTTACTGGCTATTACATCATCATAGGAGCTTCATCTGTGTTCTACTATGGTGCTTTTAGTGTCTCCGCATACCGCTGCACGCGACATAGCTTTGCAGACGATAAGTACAACCGTTTCAGAGAGAAGAGCGGCCAATGTGACGATCTGGCTTTAAGTCGATTCGATAACAAATGACGAAAACGGACGGCTTTCTCAGGTTTTTACTACATATGAATACATTTCACATTCTCCCGTGCAACTCGGCTGCTAGTCCTCCTTTCATGCAGATTCTTAAGGTCCTAGCTCATGTTCAAGGCACCAAAGCCAGCTAAAAAGTCAATAATCGATACCTAAAACTTGAATTGTACTACTTCTTACTGGCTATTACATCAACTTAGAAGCTTCATCTGTGTTCTACTGTGGTGCTTTTAGTGTCTCCGCATACCGCATCACGCGACATAGCTTTGCAGGCGATAAGTACAACCGTTTCAGAGAGAAGAGCGGCCAATGTGACGATCTGGCATTAAGTCGATTCGATAACAAATGACGAAAACGGACGGATTTCTCAGGTTTTTACTACATATGAACACTTTCCACATTCTCCCATCCAACGCGGCTGCTAGTCCTCCTTTCATGCAGAATCTTAAGGTCCTAGCTCATGTCCAAGGCACCAAAGCCAGCTAAAAAGTCAATAATCGATACCTAAAACTTGAATTGTACTACATCTTACTGGCTATTACATCAACTTAGCAGCTTCATCTGTGTTCTACCATGGTGCTTTTAGTGTCTCCGCACACCGCAGTACGCGACATAGCTTTGCAGACGATAAGTACAACCGTTTCAGAGAAAAGAGGGGCCAATGTGACGATCTGGCTTTAAGTCAATTCGATAACAAATGACGAAAACGGACGGATTTCTCAGGTTTTTACTACATATGAACACTTTTCGCATTCTCCCTTGCAACTCGGCTGCTAGTCCTCCTTTCATGCAGAATCTTAAGGTCCTAGCCCATGTCCAAGGCACCA